>NC_088226.1:36347657-36532657 GCF_036934945.1 Oncorhynchus masou masou | reverse complement strand
ATTCAGTGTCAGTATGTGCCAAACAAACTGCCAACAAGGACACCTCCAACAACAATATGGTGGTTATCAAACATGTGGGTTGCATTTAAACAAGTTACCTAATGGCTGGCTTGGTAGCTGAGTATCAGGCAGGGAGCTGCTACCAATTATGTATACGGCTACTACCCCCTCCCATGAAATTGTTTTCAATGTTCTGGGGGGCATGGGTTAGCAATAGCATTATAACATGTTCTACATGCATAAGCACAGCCATCACAGACAGAGGCAGACGCAATGCATATTATATAACTGCATTGCCTTTTAGGAAGGTGCCCTCAGCTCCCGCAAAGAAACAAAGTGAAACTAGACGGCAGGCAAGCCCTGTCAATATCACTGAGACGGTGACAGCTGTATAAATTAGCCTGGACTAGTTGTACTGATTAAATGAGTAATGGAAGCTGCTGGGGGCATCGAGACAAGAGAACATAACAGGCCTGACAAGGAGTCCATACCACCACCCGGTATTCCTCCACACATCTGTGCCTGAGGACAGGAGCCTATGCCAGGGTTTAGGGGTGCGGGAGGTATGTGGGTATTTCTGGGTGAATTCGGGAAAGAGATGACAGGACCTGGACGCCCTCCTTCTCAAATGTCCTTCACCACAGCTTGGGAAGTTCCCGTCCAGATGCTCTGGCTGGAACAACATAACTCAGACAGGCATTGAGGGGAGATGCAGATAGAAAGATTACAGGCAGATGTGTCTTAAGCTTCCCTCTGTAGGAGCTGGCGTGGGGCTCAGTGGCTGAGTTAATTCCTAAATTACACCATGGGCTTGATGCGTACTGTATCCTTCCTCTGCTCTGCGCTCTCACAACCCTGTGATGTGGGGGGAATGGACTGTACTTCCAGTGGTACCAGGCCTCAAGGAGACTGACCAGACAGGGAAAGAGTTTGAGACATGGTGGAGGACGGACAGGCCACACAGCTTGACTAGACCAGCCCACTGAGAAGGACAAGTAATGGGGTGATGGTGAAGTACTGTGTGTGTTGTGTGTGGATGACAGTAGTGTGTGTCTGTGCGTGTTGATGACACGCATACTTTTTACAATTGTTGTAATTTGGGTGTTGCCTGTATACTAAGATAAGCAGATCATACTCTGGCTGGGTCCCATTATGTTTCAGGTTTGTGTTGTACATGTGTGGAGGGGTGATTACCTAAAGGCACTAATAGCAGTACGTTGAGGATTCACTTACATACTAAAGGTAATCATCAGACACGTGTGTGTGTTTGTGCCCTTCATATCCCCAGTGACTTGTACTGTACCAGGGTATTGATTGCTAGTAAGTAACAGCAGTGCTGTCTTCCATCCAATAAAGTAGAACAAAGGCAAACAGTTGTTTTAATGAAAAACAGTTGACAAGCTTCTTCTTGAAGAGGACAAAACATTGCTAACAGGAGGCCACGAAACATTTCCAAACCACACGTTTTTCTGTTTGCGGGCCCAGTGAAGCCACAAAGAATCACCTGACCTTTGACCTAGAAAACAGGGCGAGTTGACAGAGTGCGTGTCAAAATAGCGCTCTGTGGGTCCTGGTCAAAAGTAATGCACTATATAGGGAATAGGGTGATATTTCATCCGCACAAGGGAAAGTTTCCTGTCATGCAGGGATCGCGCAGGGCTACAGAATGCGACTCTTCCTTTCATCCTAACAAATACTCCACACGCTCTGCCAACTATTACATATCTGTAACTCGTTGGTTTGGTTCGAAAAGCTAGCGCAGGCCTGTGATTAAACTCTTTATAATGTGCCCTGTTTTTGACATCAGTCACCAGGGAGAGGCGGGTACACAAACACATGCAGGCACACACACTCGCACCAGTGCATGTGGATGCGCACACACCTCAGCCAAGCATGAAAGCCTCTAAAGCAAGCCGCCAATAATGATTCCCTCTCTTTGACTGTGTGTGTATAATGATTGCCTCTAAATGGCAGTGTGTGTAATGATTGCCTCACTGGCAGTGTGAGTACGTAGCATGAATATGTTGCTAACCATCTGCAGTCTCACTGCTCAAACATCTGCTTTTTATATAATGTACTAAGTACATTCTCAAACCCATTTTCTCCTCCTGCTGCTGTTTTGTCCCTGCCTGTGTGCATTTGGTTGTGTTGTGTAAACAGCACACAGAGTGCAAGAAGACCTCAAATGGTGAAACTGTTGTTTACTGAGATTCCCATTGTAAAAAGGGCTGCTGCTTCCACACAGTCAACCACACAGCTTGCTGAGATGAGGATTCTACCCTGGAACTGGAATAGTTCTAGAATGCTGCTTGCCTGCTAGAGGAATGGGATTTATTTCCCATCCCTAGAGCAGTGTTTCCCAACTCCAGTCCTCGAGTTCCCCCAACAACACACATTTTTGTTGAAGCCCCTGTCAAAGTCACCTGATTCAACTCACTGAGGGCTTGATGATTAATTGATAAGTTGAATCAGGTGTGCTTGTCCTGGACTACAACAAAAATGTATACTGTTGGGGGTACTAGAGGACTGGACTTGGGAAACACTGCTCTAAAGAATCCTCTTCTGGTCTGTCTCTTTCTTGGAAACTCCCAAGATGCAACAGGAGGACTGCATGCACACTGTAAGAAATATAATTGATGCAAATATTTATTTTATTTTAAATGTAATCCCCCCAGTGTTGCATTTTCATGTAAAACCTGAAAATAAATGGTACAATCAACTAAATCTGCTAGCTGGCTAACTTCCAGGAGAAGGAGGAGGCTTGCTACTCTGCTCCTCTCCTTACATAATGTTGCCTCACCTTCTGGCAACAACGCTCACATTAAAACTGCACAACACCAGGGAGACTGGACTATGCCAGAGCCAATACATTAAGAATGGAAAAGAGTGGACTGGCTAACATAAGGTTCAATCAATTACAGTTTTGAATGACATCTTACAACATCGAGACATTACAAACGTTTTACAAAAAGGTTTATTTTTCTTGTAAGCGTGTGGGTCAAATGTTTATGTTTCCTTCCATGCGGGTAGCAGGGAAATGGAGAGGGTTACAGTGGAAATAGCAGTGAAGTGGCAGAACAATATCCCTTCAGGAAAAGGTGTCCGACATGGAAAGACGGGAACACCTGCAGCAGAGCAGGAAATCCAGGAAAATAGAAAAGGAAACGGAAATGATGGAGGGAATGTCAGAAAGAAGGAAAACATTTCAAGTGAAAAAAACTACTGGGCTTAGGGCTATGGAGGGGTAATAGGTTGCTATAGAAACACAACATCAAGTCCAGAGAAATATCACAAGTTGGAAGTTCACATAATGCACCCAGAGAGACCTAGACATATGGACAAGGTTGGTTTAGCCTACATAGCCGGTCAGACGGCTACAGGCAGCAATACATTACTCGACACCAGTAACTTATCAAATGTTGCTGCAAGTCTCTCTCCCTAGAGCTCACTTTGTTATATTACCTGTCAAGCCTTTCACATGGCTTAAATCTGCCTGAGTAGCCTGTGGTCTGCCTGAGCTGACCAGAAGTAACCTCTAAAACACTGAGCAGCCATTTGAATCCCTCTGAGAGCATGCTAATACCACAGATGCTTTGGCTTCCACACTCTCATTCGCTCACGCACGCGCGCACACACACACACACACACACACACACACACACACACACACACACACACACACACACACACACACACACACACACACACACACACACACACACACACACACACACACACACACACACACACACACACACACACACACACACACGTTGTTGCATGACAGGAGTGGTGAATACTTAACATGAGCGCCATCCCGTGGCAAAGAAAAACACTCACTTCTCTGATCTCCTTAAAACATGAGGATCCTCATCCACCTGACTGAATATAGAAGTGTTTTTATTTATTTATCACTTTTCTATAAATAGAGTGCTAGTATTGGTTTCGGATATAGGTGAAAGAGCCACCTGTACAATCAGTGGTCGTCTTACAGAGGGGAAGCAAACACTGTCTTATTTTCGCTGAGCCACAAACAACCTAGGTCAGGAAGAAATTGGGTTGTACTACCTGAACCTGTCCGGTAAGATTTTTTTTCCATTACAAAACGTTTTGCTATGATGTGCGCTATTGTAAATGGACCTGTTGTCTGGGCGGAACCTACTTTTTGAAACAGATAGTGGAGTTCTCTCTGCCCTTTGTGAATGTGTTGGGGATGAACCTCAATGTGATGTTCACCCTCCTCACCTGGGCTGTCAATCCCTTAGCCTAGAGAAAGAGATACAGAAAGATGGGGAGGGAGAGGGGAATGTAACCTTTATTTAACTAGGCAAGCCAGTTAAGAACAAATGTTTATTTACAATGACGGCCTACCCGGCCAAACCCGAATGACACTTGGCCAATTGTGCGCCACACTATAGGACTCTCAATCACGGCTGGATGTGATAGAGCCTGGAAAAAAAAACAGGAACTGTAGTGACACCTCTTGCACTGAGATGCAGTGCCTCAGACCACTGCACCACTCGGGAGCCCAAAGGAGGGAGGGAGAGAGAGATAGAGGAAGACAGAAGAAGGGAGAGAGGAGTGACATAGGAAGGAGGGAGAGATAGAGGAAGAGAGAATACATTATAAAGTGAGAGAGAGTGATGGAAAGAGAGAGAGGACATTGCATAAACAAACATATATGGATATGGTTCAATTGAACAAATATGAAAAGCACATGCATATAACCATGGAAGCAATTGACAGGGAACAGTTTGGAGATGATGGGGAAATGATTAGACCAAGGGTGAGGGCAACAGTTCACCTCACACAAGACTGAATGCAAGTAATACACTGTTGATTTTATGTGCATTTTACAGTTACTATACTTTTAGCCACATTTGTTGATCACTAAATCTGAAAATACTCTGGATACATTCAGTAACATGATACAAATATTACTGGAAAAGGTGTTGTGGTTGCAACATAATAAGTCGTTGGTGTCTTCAAGTGGCCACACACCTCTCCAAAGTGTGCACATTTCCTGAGTAATTTCAATGCACAAAGAAGAGTCTTCAGCGATAAGGTGCTTTTTGTTTAGCTCTCCTAGCTGTGCAGTCGAGGAGCTAGAGCAAGCCCATTTGTAGTTGTTTCGTTTGGAACACAACCCTGCATCCCTGTCCTCACACAATTACTGGTGTTTACACAATCCAAAAAGCAGTCCAATAAATGGCCATCTGGGTCAGTTGGGCATCATTTGAAAGATTTTTCAATTTCCAACATGACTAGGTAAGTTATAAAATACAGTATTACAGTGTTAGGCTTTCACAAAGCAGTTCAGAGAAATAGATCTTCATTTTGGTGCTCATAGAAAAGAGTAATGAGTGCATTAAGGTGCATGTGCCACGGCTAATTTTCTGAACAGTAGACAAACATAGGCTAATTTTGTTCAGAATAACCCTGGGTAGACACACCATGTCAACTTATAACTTTGTATCAAACATACAGTGCATTCGGGAAGTATTCAGACCCCATCCCCTTTTCCACATTTTGTTACGTTACAACCTTATTCTAAAATTGATTCAATATTTTTTTTCATCAATCTACACACAATACCCCATATTGACAAAGATAAAACAGGTTTTTAGAAATGTTTGCGAAAAAAAAAAAAAAAAAAAAAAAAAACCAGAAATCATTCAGATATGAGACTCGAATATGAGACACGAAATTGAGCTCAGGTGTATTTTGTTTAGGTGTTTCTACAACTTGATTGGAGACCACCTGTGGTAAATTCAATTGATTGGATATGATTTGGAAAGGCACACACCTGTCTATATAAGGCCCTACAGTTGACAGTGCATGTCAGAGCAAAAACCAAGCCATGAGGTCAAAGGAATTGTCCGGAGAGCTTCAAGACAGTATTGTGTGAAGGCACAGATCTGGGGAAGGGTACCAAAACATGTCTGCAGCATTGAAGGTCCCCAAGAACATAGTGGCTTCTATCAACCTTAAATGGAAGAAGTTTGTAACCAGCAAATCAAATCAAATTTTATTGGTCACATACACATGGTTAGCAGATGTTATTGCGAGTGAAGCGAAATTCTTATGCTTCTAGATCTGACAGTGCAGCATTATCGAATAGGTAATATCTAACAATTCCACAACAAAACCTAATATTTAACAATTCCACAACTGTAATGATGTGCGCTGAGAGTCAGGAAGCAAGTTTAGGGAGTGAGTGTTTTAATAAATAAACACAATACAAAATAAGAAACACGGACAACGCACAGCCATGACACAGAAGCAGAAACTATAACGCCTGGGGAAGGAACCAAAGGGAGTGACATATATAGGGAAGGTAATCAGGGGAGTGATGGATTCCAGGTGAGTGACGACGCGTAACGATGGTGACAGATGTGCGCCATCACGAGCAGCCTGGTGACCCAGAGGCCGGAGAGGGAGCACACTTGGCAACAACAAAACCTAATATCTAACAAATTACACAACAAAACCCAATACACACAATCTAGTAAAGGAATGGGATGAGAATATACAAGTATAAAATATATGGATGAGCAGTGACATAACGGCTAAGATGCAATAGATAGTAAAGACTGTGAGTAGCTGGAGAGAGACAGTTAAAGAACAGATTTACTGACAGGTAGCTAGCCATTCAGGTACCCCATCAGTAACCACCAGGCTCCCTCCTGCTGTCTCTTTTTATTATATTATACTATTACATCTGGAATGTTCTGGAAGAAAGCCACAGTCATTCACATTGCCTGCCAGCCAGACTTCTCTCTTTTCGAAGAATCAGTCTCATTTTATTGATAGATTTGTGACCACTGAACCATACCGAAGCAAAACAAATTACCTCGCACCACTATATAAAACTCTGCATGTTACATTAATCCAGGTAAGGGACTGGGCTGGCAGACTGAGTAGCTCTCTTAAAGTGCAATTTTAAATTAATGTCTGTCTGTTGTTATGGGCTTCAGCTCAGCACAAACTAGTTACCTGAAGCACCATGGAGAGAGAGCAAAGCCAAAACCACATCATTTAGTCATAAAGAATTTGCTCATATTCCAATTATTCCAATCCTTTTCCAAGAAAGAGAGCTGTGTAGGCAAGTGTGCTCCAAGAAATGTCTTGGAAATTACGAAAACATCAATCGATGTTGCGGTGAATTCATCCTTCACACTCTCAAAGTTTTTTTCTGGCGAGAGCCGATAGAACTAATCACCAGCTTAGGGATCCTTCGAAAATGAATGGGGGTGGGGGTCCAACTCAAGGTGTCATAAAAACAAAAAAGCACCACCGTCCCTCCCTGTACATGAAAGAAACTGCTTTCACTTCCCCCTTCATTGAATTAAATTGAAATAATGAATACAACCAAAGTAACAAGGCCTACCTACTATGATCAGGGGCCACAGCACAAGGATGCTGTGTGATGATTGGAATGGCTTGGTCCTACAGTTGAAGTCAGAAGTTTACATACACTTAGGTTGGAGTCATTAAAACTCATTTTTCAACCACTCCACAAATTTCTGGCAAGTCAGTTAGGACATCTACTTTGTGCATGACTGAAGTACTTTTTCCAATAATTGTTTACAGACAGATTATTCTACTTATAATTCACTACATCACAATTCAAGTGGGTCAGACGTTTACATACACTAAGTTGACTGTGCCTTTAAATAGCTTCGAAAATTCCCGAAAATTATGTCATGGCTTTAGTAGCAGCTAATTAACATCATGTGAGTCAATTGGATGTGTACGTGTAGATGTATTTCAAGGCCTACCTTCAAACTCAGTGCCTCTGCTTGACATCATGGAAAAATCTAAATACATCAGCCAAGACTTCGGTAAAGAATTGTAGACCTCCACAAGGCTGGTTCATCCTTGGGAGCAATTTCCAAATGCCTGAAGGTACCACGTTCATCTATACAAACAATAGTACGCAAGTATAAACACTATAGGACCACACAGCAGTCATACTGCTCAGGAAGGAGACGAAAAGTGCAAATCATTCCCAGAACAACAGCAAAGGACCTTGAGAAGATGCTGGAGGAAATACGTACAAAAGTATCTATATCCACAGTAAAACAAGTCCCATATCAACATAACCTGAAAGGCTGCTCAGCAAGGAAGAAGCCACTGCTCCAAAACTGCCATAAAAAAAAGCCAGACTGCGGTTTGCAACTGCACATGGGAACAAAGATCGTACTTTTTGGAGAAATGTCCTCTGGTCTGATGAAACAAAAATAGAACTGTTTGGCTATAATGACCATCGTTATGTTTGGAGGAAAAAGGGGGAGGCTTGCAAGCCGAAGAACACCATCCCAACTGTGAAGCACGGGGGTGGCAGAATCATGTTGTAGGGGTGTTTTGCGCAGGAGGGACTGGTGCACTTTCCAAAATAGATTGGTCGCAAATGGATCTTCCAAATAGACAACCAAGTATACTTCCAAAGGTATGGAAAATGGCTTAAGGACAACAAAGTCAAGGTATCGGAGTGGCCATAACAAAGCCCTGACCTCATCATATAGAACATTTGTGGGCAGAACTGAAAAAGCATGTGCAAGCAAGGAGGCCTACAAACCTGACTCAGTTACACCAGCTCTGTCTGGAGGAATGTGCCAAAATTCATCCAACTTATTGTGGAAAACTTGTGGAAGCATACCTGAAACATTTGACCCAAGTTAAACAGTTTAAAGCAAATACTACCAAATACTAATTGAGTGTATGTAAACTTCTGACCCACTGGGAATGTCATGAAAGAAATAAAAGCTGAAATAAATCATTCTCTCTACTATTATTCTGACATTTCACATTCTTAAAAATAAAGTTGTGATCCTGACTGACCTTCTACAGGGAATTTTTACTAGGATTAAATGTCAGGAATTGTGAATAACTGAGTTTAAATGTATTTGGCTGAGGTGTATGTAAACTTCCGACTTCAACTGTATATAGCAGGGGTTCCCAATCTTTTTCTCCACAGTCCGGCATGTACAATCCAACATTTTGAGTTTTATTAGATTGATAGCTCTGAATAAATGATATGGCAGAGTTTGAACAGCCATAATACATATGTTTTTTCAACAATAGGTTATGGTCAATAATATTAAAGGCTGCACTGAAATCTAACAGTACAGCTCCCACAATCTTCTTATTAGGTCTGTACCAAACAATTTGAGCTGAGCTTCTACTTCTAAAAATTCACCTTTCCAGTAACAAGTTGCCGCTTGCTATAGACCACCCTCTGCCCCCAGCTGTGCCCTCGACACCATATGTGATTTGATTTCCCCCCATCTATCTTCTGAGCTCGTGCTGCTAGGTGACATAAACTGTTATGTACTTGAGTGAAGACCCAAAAGCGGTTTTAACAGAAAACAGAGGTCTTTAATGAAAAACAGGAATGGCATAAATCCTCTTCCAACGTAGTCAATGGAACAAAAAGAACGTTAGTCTAATGCAGGATGCACCTGCAAGGCAGTCTCCGACAGGATAGGACAAGGTGGAAGCAAACGGGACGACAGCTTGCTTCTGGCATCAAAAACACAAACAAGAATCAGACACTGAAAGTAGCAGGAACAGAGAGAGAAATAGAGACCTAATCAGAGGGGGAAGAGAGAACAGGTGGGAAGGAGTGAATGAGCTAGTTAGGGGAGATGTAGAACAGCTGAAGAATGAGAGACAGAGAAGGTAACCTAAAAAGACCAGCAGAGAGAGACAGAGTGAAGAGAAAGGACAGAAACAGACATAACAAGACATGACAGTACCCCCCCCCACTCACCGAGCGCCTCCTGGCGCACTCGAGGAGGAAACCTGGCGGCAACGGAGGAAATCATCGATCAGCGAACGGTCCAGCACGTCCCGAGAGGGAACCCAACTCCTCTCCTCAGGACCGTACCCCTCCCAATCCACTAGGTACTGATGACCACGGCCCCGAGGACGCATGTCCAAAATCTTACGGACCCTGTAGATGGGTGCGCCCTCGACAAGGATGGGGGGAGGGACGAGCGGGGGCGCGAAGAACGGGCTTAACACAGGAGACATGGAAGACCGGGTGAACGCGACGAAGATAGCGCGGGAGAAGAAGTCGCACTGCGACAGGATTAATGACCTGAGAAATACGGAACGGACCAATGAACCGCGGGGCCAACTTGCGAGAAGCTGTCTTAAGGGGAAGGTTCTGAGTGGAGAGCCATACTCTCTGACCGCAACAATATCTAGGACTCTTGGTCCTACGCTTATTAGCGGCCCTCACAGTCTGCGCCCTATTACGGCAAAGTGCCGACCTGACCCCCTTCCAGGTGCGCTCGCAACGCTGGACAAAAGCCTGAGCGGAGGGGACGCTGGACTCGGCGAGCTGAGAACAGCGGAGGCTGGTACCCGAGGCTACTCTGAAAAGGAGATAGACCGGTAGCAGACGAGGGAAGCGAGTTGTGGGCGTACTCTGCCCAGGGGAGCTGTTCTGACCAAGACGCAGGGTTACGAAAAGAAAGACTGCGTAAAATGCGACCGACAGTCTGATTGGCCCGTTCGGCTTGACCGTTAGACTGGGGATGAAAGCCGGACGAGAGACTGACGGAAGCCCCAATCAAACGGCAAAACTCCCTCCAAAATTGAGACGTGAACTGCGGGCCTCTGTCGGAAACGACGTCAGACGGAAGGCCATGAATTCGGAAAACATTCTCGATAATGATCTGAGCCGTCTCCTTAGCAGAAGGGAGCTTAGCGAGAGGAATGAAATGAGCCGCCTTAGAGAATCTATCGACAACCGTAAGAATAACTGTCTTCCCCGCTGATGAAGGCAGTCCGGTGATAAAATCTAAAGCGATGTGAGACCACGGTCGAGAGGGAATGGGAAGCGGTCTGAGACGGCCGGCAGGAGGAGAGTTCCCAGATTTAGTCTGCGCGCAGACCGAACAAGCGGCGACAAATCGACGCGCGTCACGTTCCCGAGTGGGCCACCAGAAACGCTGGCGAATGGAAGCGAGCGTACCCCGAACGCCGGGGTGGCCGGCTAACTTGGCAGAGTGGGCCCACTGAAGAACGGCCGGACGAGTAGGAACGGGAACGAACAGAAGGTTCCTAGGACAAGCTCGCGGCGACGGAGTGTGAGCGAGTGCTTGCTTTACCTGCCTCTCAATTCCCCAGACAGTCAACCCGACAACACGCCCCTCAGGGAGAATCCCCTCGGGGTCGGTGGAGACCTCAGAAGAACTGAAGAGACGAGATAAAGCATCAGGCTTGGTGTTTTTGAGCCCGGACGATAAGAAATCACAAACTCGAAACGAGCGAAAAACAGAGCCCAACGAGCCTGACGCGCATTAAGTCGTTTGGCTGAACGGATGTACTCAAGGTTCCTATGGTCAGTCCAAACGACAAAGGAACGGTCGCCCCTCCAACCACTGTCGCCATTCGCCTAGGGCTAAGCGGATGGCGAGCAGTTCGCGATTACCAACATCATAGTTACGTTCTGACGGCGATAAGCGATGAGAGAAAAACGCGCAAGGATGGACCTTGCCGTCAGAGAGAGAGCGCTGAGAGAGAATGGCTCCCACGCCCACCTCTGACGCGTCAACCTCAACAACAAACTGACTAGAGATGTCAGGTGTAACAAGAATAGGTGCGGATGTAAAACGATTCTTAAGAAGATCAAAAGCTCCCTGGGCGGAAACGGACCACTTAAAGCACGTCTTAACAGAAGTAAGGGCTGTGAGGGGAGCTGCCACCTGACCGAAATTACGGATGAAACGACGATAGAAATTAGCGAAGCCCAGAAAGCGCTGCAGCTCGACGCGTGACTTAGGAACGGGCCAATCAATGACAGCCTGGACCTTAGCGGGATCCATCTTAATGCCCTCAGCGGAAATAACGGAACCGAGAAAAGGGACAGAGGCGGCATGAAAAGTGCACTTCTCAGCCTTCACATAAAGACAGTTCTCCAAAAGGCGCTGGAGGACGCGTCGCACGTGCTGAACATGAATCGAGAGAGACGGTGAAAAAATCAGGATATCGTCCATGTAAACGAAAACAAAAATGTTCAGCATGTCTCTCAGGACGTCGTTAACTAGTGCCTGAAAGACAGCTGGAGCGTTAACGAGGCCGAAAGGAAGAACCCGGTATTCAAAGTGCCCTAACGGAGTGTTAAACGCCGTCTTCCACTCGTCCCCCTCCCTGATGCGCACGAGATGGTAGGCGTTACGAAGGTCCAATTTGGTGAAAAACCTGGCTCCCTGCAGGATCTCGAAGGCTGAAGACATAAGAGGAAGCGGATAACGATTCTTAACTGTTATGTCATTCAGCCCTCGATAATCCACGCATGGGCGCAGGGACCCGTCCTTCTTCTGAACAAAAAAACCCCGCTCCGGCGGGAGAGGAGGAGGAGACTATGGTACCGGCGTCGAGCGAAACCGACAAATAATCCTCGAGAGCCTTACGTTCGGGAGCCGACAGAGAGTATAATCTACCCCGGGGGGGAGTAGTTCCCGGAAGGAGATCAATACTACAGTCATACGACCGGTGTGGAGGGAGAGAAGTGGCCTTGGAACGACTGAACACCGTGCGCAGATCGTGATACTCCTCCGGCACCCCTGTCAAATCGCCAGGCTCCTCCTGTGAAGAAGAGACAGAGGAAACAGGAGGGATAGCAGACATTAAACAGGTCACATGACACGAAACATTCCAGGATAGGATAGTATTACTAGACCAATTAATAGAAGGGTTATGGCGCACTAGCCAGGGATGACCCAAAACAACAGGTGTAAAAGGTGAACGAAAAATTAAAAAAGAAATGGTTTCGCTATGATTACCAGAGACAGTGAGGGTTAAAGGCAGCGTCTCACGCAGAATCTTGGGGAGAGAACTACCATCTAAAGCGAACAAGGCCGTGGGCTCCCTAACTGTCTGAGAGGAATGTCATGTTCCCGAGCCCAGGTCTCGTCCATAAAACAGCCCTCCGCCCCAGAGTCTATCAAGGCACTGCAGGAAGCAGATGAACCGGGCCAGCGGAGATGGACCGGAAAGGTAGTGCGTGATCCAGAAGGAGAGGCCTGAGTAGTTGCGCTCACCAGTAGCCCTCCTCTTACTGATGAGCTCTGGCTTTTACTGGACATGAGGTGACAAAATGACCAGCGGAGCCGCAGTAGAGACAGAGGCGATTGGTGATTCTCCGTTCCTTCTCCTTGGCCGAGATGCGGATACCCCCAGCTGCATAGGCTCAGCATCCGAGCCGGCGGAGGAGGGTGGCAGTGATGCGGCAGGTGGCAGTGATGTGGAGAGGGGAGCAACGGAGAACGCGAGCTCCTTTCCACGAGCTCGGCGACGAAGATCAAACCGTCGCTCTATGCGAATAGCGAGAGCTATTAAGGAGTCCAGACTGGAAGGAACCTCCCGGGAGAGGATCTCATCCTTAACCTCGACAAGGAGACCCTCCAGAAAACGAGCGAGCAAAGCCGGCTCGTTCCAGTCACTAGAGGCAGCGAGAGTGCGAAACTCAATAGAATAATCCGTTATGGATCGATTCCCCTGACATAGGGAAGACAGGGCCCTGGAAGCCTCCTCTCCAAAAACAGAACGGTCAAAAACCCGTATCATCTCCTCCTTAAAGTCCTGATACTGGTTAATACACTCAGCCCTCGCCTCCCAGATTGCCGTGCCCCACTCACGCGCCCGTCCGGTAAGGAGAGAAATGACGTAGGCGATGCGGGCTGCGCTCCTGGAGTAAGTGTTGGGCTGGAGAGAGAACACCACATCACACTGAGTGAGGAATGAGCGGCACTCAGTGGGCTCCCCAGAGTAACACGGCGGGTTGTTGATCCTGGGCTCCGGAGACTCGGAAACCCTGGAAGTGGGCGGTGGATCGAGGTGGAGTTGGTGAACCTGTCTTGTGAGGTCGGAGACTTGGACGGCCAGGGTCTCAACGGCATGTCGAGCAGCAGACAATTCCTCCTCGTGTCTGCCTAGCATCGCTCCCTGGATCTCGACGGCGGAGTGAAAAGGGTCCGGAGCCGCTGGGTCCATTCTTGGTCTGATTCTTCTGTTATGTACTTGAGTGAAGACCCAAAAGCGGTTTTAACAGAAAACAGAGTTCTTTAATGAAAAACAGGAATGGCATAAATCCTCTTCCAACGTAGTCAATGGAACAAAAAGAACGTTAGTCTAATGCAGGATGCACCTGCCAGGCAGTCTCCGACAGGATAGGACAAGGTGGAAGCAAACGGGACGACAGCTTGCTTCTGGCATCAAAAACACAAACAAGAATCAGACACTGAAAGTAGCAGGAACAGAGAGAGAAATAGAGACCTAATCAGAGGGGGAAGAGAGAACAGGTGGGAAGGAGTGAATGAGCTAGTTAGGGAGGATGTAGAGCAGCTGAAGAATGAGAGACAGAGAAGGTAACCTAAAAAGACCAGCAGAGAGAGACAGAGTGAAGAGAAAGGACAGGAACAGACATAACAAGACATGACATAAACTGGTACATACTTAACACCCCGGCCATCCTGCAATCTGAGCTTGATGCCCTCAATCTCACACAATTTATCAATGAACCTACCAGATATAACCCCAAATCCGTAAACACGGGCACCCTCATAGATATAATCCTAACTAACTCACCCTCCAAATACACCTCTGCTGTTTTCAACCAAGATCTTAGCGATCACTGCCTCATTGCCTGCATCCATAATGGGTCTGCGAGCAAACGACCACCTCTCATCACTGTCAAACGCTCCCTAAAACACTTCTGCGAGCAGGCCTTTCTAATTGACCTGGCCGGGGTATCCTGGAACGACATTGACCTCATCCCGACAATAGAGGATGCCTGGTTATTCTTTAAAAGTGCCTTCCTCTTCATTAAAAATAGGCATGCCCCATTCAAAAAATGTAGAACCAGGAACAGATATAGCCCTTGGTTCACTCCAGACCTGTCTGCCCTTGACCAGCACAAAAACATCCTGTGGCGTTCTGCATTAGCATCGAATAGCCCCCGTGATATGCAACTTTTCAGGGAAGTTAGGAACCAATATACACAGGCAGTTAGGAAAGCTAAGGCTAGCTTTTTTAAACAGACATTTGCATCCTGCAGTACAAACTCAAAAAAGTTCTGGGACACTGTAAAGTCCATGGAGAATAAGAGCACCTCATCCCAGCTACACACTGCTCTGAGGCTAGGAAACACTGTCACAACCGATAAATCCACTAAGTATTTCTCTGGCTACCCCTACCCCGGTCAACTGCCCAGCACCCTCCACAGCAACCCGCCCAAGCCCCCACCATTTCTCCTTCAACCATATCCAGATAGCTGATGTTCTGAAAGAGCTGCAAAATCTGGACCCCTACAAATCAGCCGGGTTAGACAATCTGGACCCTCTCTTTCTTAAATTATCTGCCGAAATTGTTGCAACCCCTATTACTTGCCTGTTCAACCTCTCTTTCGTATCTTCTGAGATTCCCAAAGATTGGAAAGCTGCCTCGGTTATCCCCTTCTTCACTCTAGACCCAAAATGCTACAGGCCTTTATCTATCCTACCTTGCATCTCTAAGGTCTTCGAAAGCCAAGTTAACAAACAGATTACTGACCATTTTGTATCACATCGTACCTTCTCCGCTATGCAATCTGGTTTCCGAGCTGGTCATGGGTGCACCTCAGCCACGCTCAAGGTCCTTAACAATATCATAACCGCCATTACTGTGCAGCTGTATTCATCGACCTGGCCAAGGCTTTCGACTCTGTCAATCACCACATTCTTATTGTCAGACTCAACAGCCTTGGTTTCTCAAATGATTGCCTCGCCTGGTTCACCAACTACTTCTCTGATAGAGCTCAGTGTGTCAAATCAGAGGGCCTGTTGTCCGGACCTCTGGCAGTCTCTATGGGGATGCCACATGGTTCAATTCTCGGGCTGGCTGACACTCTTCTCTGTATACATCAATGATGTCGCTCTTGCTGCTGCTGATTCTCTAATCCACCTCTACGCAGACGACACCATTCTGTATACTTCTGGCCCTTCTTTGGACACTGTGTTAACTAACCTCCAGACGAGCTTCAATGCCATACAACTCTCCTTCACTGGCCTCCAACTGGTCTTAAACACAAATAAAACTAAATGCATGCTATTCAACCGATCTTTGCCCGCACCTGCCCACCCATCCAGCATCACTACTCTGGACGGCTCTGACTTAGAATACGTGGATAACTACAAATACCTAGGTGTCTGGCTAGACTGTAAACTCTCCTTCCAGACTCACATTAAGCATCTCCAATCAAATTTGTTATCTAGAATCGGCTTCCTATTTCGCAGCAAAGCTTCCTTCACTCATGCTGCCAAACATACCCTCGTAAAACTGACCATCCTACCGATCCTTGACTTCGGCATTGTCATCAACCCTCTACTCAGCAAACTGGATGTAGTCTATCACAGTGCCATCCGTTTTGTCACCAAAGCCCCATATACTACCCACCACTGCTACCTGTACGCTCTCGTTGGCTGGCCCTCGCTTCATACTCGTCGCCAAACACACTGGCTACAGGTTATCTACAAGTCTCTGCTACGTAAAGCCCCGCCCTATCTCAGCTCGCTGGACACCATAGCAGCACCCACCCGTAGCACACGCTCCAGCAGGTATGTCTCACTGGTCACCCCCAAAGCCAATTCCCCCTTTGGTCACCTTTCCTTCCAGTTCTCTGCTGCCACTGACTGGAACGAACTGCAAAAATAACTGAAGCTGGAGATTCCCATCTCCCTCACTAGCTTTAAGAACCAGCTGTCAGAGCAGCTCACAGATCACTGCACCTGTTCATAGCCCATCTGTATACAGCCCATCTATCTACCTCATCCCCATACTGTATTTATTTATGTTGCTCCTTTTGCACCACAGTATCTCTACTTGCACATCCATCTTTTGCACATCTACCATTCCAGTGTTTAATTGCCATATTGTAATTACTTCGCCACCATGGCCTATTCATTGACTTAACTCCCTTATTTGACCTTATTTGCACGCACTGTATATAGACTTTGTTTTCTTTCTTTTCTTTATTGACTGTATGTTTTCTTCATTCCATGTGTAACTCTGTGATGTTGTATGTGTCGAACTGCTATGCTTAATCTAGTCCAGGTCGTAGCTGCAAATACGAACTTGTTCTCAACTAGCTAACCTGGTTAAATAAAGGTGAAAAAATAAACAAAAAATGTGCAATTTCTTTCAACCAATCACCAGTCATTTGAGTGCCCTTCTCTATAAGCATGCTGAAAGTCATTTGTTAATTTGTTTACAGAGAAATGTCATTGTATTTGGTCAAACACAATTATTTCCAAACGAGCTGCTTAGTGCTGGCATACTTTCCTCTATGCTCAAATTAAAGATCTGACAGAGAGGAATGGCTATAGAGTCAGCTACCATCCTCAGTAGCTTTCCATCTAAGTTGTCAATGCCAGGAGATTTGTCATCATTGATTGATCATTGATTGATCATCAATACATTTTCCACCTCTCCCACACTAACTACAAAATTCAAACTTGCAATTATTTTCTTTCATTATTTTATTTTTTTATGCATGAATACGATTGTTCACTGTTCATTGTTTGCATTTCCTGCCTAAGTTTGCCCACTTTGCCAATAAAGTAATCATTAAAATACAATTTACTGACCTCAATTCTGTTACAATGTCTCACTATGGGATGTGCCTGGGCGCATTATAAATCCAATCAATTAAATGAGAGGTGGGGGATGAATAACGTACTCTTAAATGAATAGGAGGGCCGCTGACCAGGGCATCTCTGTTGGCGCGGACCAGGGCATCTCTGTTGGCGCTGTCTGCCATCCTCCACGTGTCTTCCCAGAACCTGTTGTCTACCAGGGGCACACAGGAGACCACAGTTACACTTAATTCAATTAATATTTGTTTACCTGGGATAGTCTATTCACTCAGTGACCATCATCACTGCTTGACATGGAGTCCTGGGATTCACACACCTTTGATTGTGACACAGGCACACACTATTTTTGAAAGATAGCAGGTATGGTGTTTCACAACAGAATAGGTTAATCTCCTTCATCTTGGAGAGGACTCCGAATGCCGTCTTGTCTCAAACTCCACTGAATATCATGACTCCTCTTTTTGCTTCTTCACAAAGTTAGGGAACAGAAAAGAGGGCACACTGTAAGTAACCAGGTTTCATCCACTTCATATAGAAGTAAACTTGGAGTCACACAATGATGTTGTGTGGTCTGTGATAGACAAATTACATATTTAGCTGGTTTGTTTGATATTAATGGTTAGCAAATTAATACTCAACAAATAGGACACTTCTGTTGGCGCCCTGTCTGTCTGGGTTGGCGCCCCCCCCTTGGGTTGTGCCGTGGCGGAGATCTTTGTGGGCTATACTCGGCCTTGTCTCAGGATGGTAAGTTAGTGGTTGAAGATAACCTTCTAGTGGTGTGGGGTCTGTGCTTTGGCAAAGTGGGTGGGGTTATATCCTTCCTGTTTGGCCCCGTCCGGGGGTGTCATCGGATGGGGCCACAGTGTCTCCTGACCCCTCCTGTCTCAGCCTCCAGTATTTATGCTGCAGTAGTATGTGTGAGGGGGCTAGGGTCAGTTTGTTACATCTGCAGTACTTCTCCTGTCCTATCCGGTGTCCTGTGTGAATTTAAGTATGCTCTCTCTAATTCTCTTTTTCTTTCTTACTTTCTCTCTCTCGGAGGACCTGAGCCATAGGACCATGCCTCAGGACTACCTGACATGATGACTCCTTGCTGTCCCCAGTCCACCTGGCCGTACTGCTGCTCCAGTTTCAACTGTTCTGCATGTGATTATTATTATTTGACCATGCTGGTCATTTAGGTGGCACCTCTGGACCCTCGCCGCCAACCCCGGACTGGGGACCCTCGCAACGGGCCCCGGACAGGAGGGGGACTCTGGCAGCTCCGGGCAGGAGGGCGACTCTGGCAGCTCCGGGCAGGAGGGCGACTCTGGCAGCTCCGGGCAGGTGGGCGACTCTGGCAGCTCCGGGCAGGTGGGCGACTCTGGCAGCCCCGGGCAGGAGGGCGACTCTGGCAGCTCCGGGCAGGTGGGCGACTCTGGCAGCTCCAGGCAGGAAGGCGAC
The DNA here is from genome assembly GCF_036934945.1 of Oncorhynchus masou masou. Classification (NCBI taxonomy): domain Eukaryota; kingdom Metazoa; phylum Chordata; class Actinopteri; order Salmoniformes; family Salmonidae; genus Oncorhynchus; species Oncorhynchus masou. Next base: position 36,513,563 of record NC_088226.1, on the reverse strand, counting down.
TCCGGGCAGGAGGGCAGTTCCAAGCAGGAGGGTAACTCAGGACTCGCCAGGCTGGGGAGACACACAAGAGACCTGGTTCTGGGAACAGGCACAGGACTCACCAGGCTGGGGAGACCTTCTGGAGGCATGGTCCGTGGAGGAGGCACAGGATAGACCGGGCTGTGGGGGAGCACTGGAGATCTGGTGCATAACCTTGACACCACTCTTCCAGGCTGAGTGCCCACTCTAGCCCGGCACGGGTGGGGAGCTGGAACAGGCCGCACTGAGATCTCCTGGCGAACTGGGGAAACCCTGCCAGAAGCCGGTGCGGGATATCCTGGCCCGAGGAGACGCACTGGAGGTCTGGAGAGCAGGGCTGGCACCATCCGTCCTGGTTGGATCCTCACTCTAGCCCGGCAGATGCGGGGAGCTGGAATGTAGCGCAACAGGCTCAGAATGCGTACTGGAGATCTGTAGCACCAAGCTGGCACAAGACGTGCAGGGCTGGGGAGGCGCACAGGAGGCCTGGTGCGTGGGGCTGGCACAGTCTTCACCAGACAGCTAGCACGCACATCAGGACGAGTATGGAGAGCTGACTCAGGTGACATCAAATCCAGGACACGTTCCATCGAGCGGATGTCGTGCCTCATGCACCAACACAGCAACTCCCTCATTACTCTCTCCTCCAATCTCCCCATCAACTCCTTCACTGTCTCTGCCTTGCTTCCGTCGCTCACCTTCAATTTCGCCCTGACTGGCTCTGGTTCCATCCTTGGCTCCTTACGGTAAGCACGGGGAGTTGGCTCAGGTCTGAATCCTGACTCTGCCACGCTCCCTGTGTGCCACTCCCTGTGTGCCTCCACCCAAAATTGGAATAGCCTACCTTGAAAATAGGTAAATCCATTCGAATTCAATCACTTTGACAGCATCCCTTTTTATTTAAACAAAACTTTTCATATATATTTGCCCATGGAAGAAGATGACAGAAAGTGACTTTTTGGGCCTGAATGCCAAAACATTCAGGAAATAAAAGGTGTTCCAAGTTGACTCATTTTGCATACTCCTCCATCTCATGAGACACCCATGCTCCATCACTGGAAAAGATAAATGGTTGAGTTTGACTTCATTTAAAAGCTTACAAGAAAAGCTTTAAAAACACTGATTGTTTTTATATTCGCATAGGTTGTAGATTAGACCCTATTTTACATCATTGAGTTTTTGTGTTGTGCCTGCCATCAGTTGAGACAACATGCTCTTGAATACAGGGTGGGTGTCATTTCAATCACATACATTTTATTTAGAGAATGACCATATCTCTTTCGACCCCTGCAATTTAGCTGGTACACCATTGAAATGTTTACTTCATTAAAATTTTAACTTTAATTACTGGGTAGTGGGGTAAAGTACTTCAGTAAAAATAATTTAAACACTAAAATATTTTTTGGGGGTATCTGTACATTACTTTACTATTTATATTTTGGCAACTTTTACTTTTACTTCACTACAATCCTAAATAAAATAATGTACTTTTTACTCCATACATTTTCCCTGACACCGAACAGGACAGAAAAATTGTTAAATTCACTCACTTATCAAGAGAACATTCCTGGTCAGTCCGACTGCATCTGATCTGGCAGACTCACTAAACACAAATGCTTAATTTGTAAATTATGTCTGAGTGTTGGAGTGTGCACCTGGCTATCCATCAATAAAAATGCTTTCAAAAATTGTGCCGTCTGGTTTAACATAAGGAATTAGAAATGATTTATACTTTTACTCAAGTAAAAGAGACTCTGGGTTCGCCACCAGGCTCTGTCGTAACCAAGGCCCCCAGGCTCTGCACGCTAACCAAGGTTGCCAGGTGAACAGTGTTTCCTCCAACACATTGGTGTGGCTGGCTTCCGGGTTGGATGCGCGCTGTGTTAAGAAGCAGTGCGGCTTGGTTGGGTTGTGTATCGGAGGCTTTCATGACTTTCAACCTTCGTCTCTCCCGAGCCCGTACGGGAGTTGTAGCGATGAGACAAGATAGTAGCTACTAAACAATTGGATACCACGAAATTGGGGAGAAAAAGGGGTAAATAAAATACATTTAAACACACAAAAAAAGTATGACAATTTAGTACTTTTTCAACCACTAGATGTGGCTGAGGGTTATAGCATTTCTTTCACATGACCCATCAATTTAGACGTGTCTGGGTAAGCGTCATCTAATATTTATAAAATATTTTTATCTGGACATTTTCTGTTTACCAATAATCTTTCCTTGTTATAGGCTAATAGCACTTTTAGTCTTAATCTTTACTACACTACCCACTGTTTAGCACATGATATCCCATGTGAGAGATGGGTGGGGCTGGCTTAAGAGGGTGTGAATAATGTTGAATGGATGTAAACAAAGGAGAGCTCTCCAGCAGATACCAAAATATTCAAAGGCCCTTTTCTGAAAAGTGAGTTTCCAAGTTTATCAACTTTCAAATCAGAATTACTCTCCCATTGTTTCTCCAAAATGCAGTATATGATATACACTTTTGTAGCTCTGAGTTTCTAGAAAGAAAACCCAATTTAACATTTTGCTACATAAGACCGTTTTGAGCCGGTCAGTCACACATTGATTGTAACACTCGTGCGGTCAATACACTGGATCACTGCTACTCTAACTTCTGACAGGAACAAACACCATTGTTATACTATCTTCCAGAATGCATAGAAGAACCTCCCCCGCCCTCCTTTCGGAAAATCGGACCTCGACTCCATTTTTCTCCTCCTGTCCTATAGGCAGAAACTCAAACAGAATGTACCTGTGCCAAGAAATATTCAACGCTGGTCTGACCAATTGGAATCCACGCTTCAAGAATGTTCCACAGATGATGCAATCACCATAGCACTGCACACTGCCCTATCCCATCTGGACAAGAGGAATACCTATGTAGAAATGCTGTTCATTCACTCAAGGACTTCCGGCGCCGACAGAGATGGCCGCCTCGCTTCGCGTTCCTAGGAAACTATGCAGTTTTTTTTTTTACGTGTTATTTCTTACATTAGTACCTCAGGTCATCTTAGGTTTCATTACATACAGCCGAGAAGAACTACTGTATATAAGATCAGCGTCAACTCACCATCAGTACGACCAAGAATATGTTTTTCGCGACGCGGATCCTGTGTTCTGCCTTACAAACAGGACAACGGAATGGATCGCATGCAGCGACCCCAAAAAACGACTCCGAAAAAGAGGGAAATGTAGTGGTCTTCTGGTCAGACTACGGACAGTCTCTTGACAACAAGGTTGATGAAATCCGAGCAAGGGTAGCATTCCAGAGGGACATCAGAGACTGTAACGTTCTGTGCTTCACGGAAACATGGCTCACTGGAGAGACGCTATCCGATGCGGTGCAGCCAACGGGTTTCTCCACGCATCGCGCCGACAGAAACAAACACCTTTCTGGTAAGAAGAGGGGTGGGGGTGTATGCCTTATGGCTAACGAGGCATGGTGCGATGAAAGAAACATACAGGAACTCAAATCCTTCTGTTCACCTGATTTAGAATTCCTCACAATCAAATGTAGACCGCATTACCTACCAAGAGAATTCTCTTCGATTATAATCACAGCCGTATATATCCCCCCCCAAGCAGACACATCTATGGCTCTGAACGAACTTTATTTAACTCTTTGCAAACTGGAAACCATTTATCCGGAGGCTGCATTCATCGTTGTTGGGGATTTTAACAAGGCTAATCTGAAAACAAGACTCCCTAAATTTTATCAGCATATCGATTGCGCAACCAGGGCGGAAAACCTTGGATCACTGTTACTCTAACTTCCGCGACGCATATAAGGCCCTGCCCCGCCCCCCTTTCGGAAAAGCTGACCACAACTCCATTTTGCTGATACCTGCCTACAGACAAAAGCTAAAAAAAGAAGCTCCCACGCTGAGATCTGTCCAACGCTGGTCCGACCAAGCTGACTCCACACTCCAAGACTGCTTCCATCATGTGGACTGGGACATGTTTCGTATTGCGTCAAATAACAACATTGACGAATACGCTGATTCGGTGTGCGAGTTCATTAGAACGTGCGTTGAATATGTCGTTCCCATAGCAACGATTAAAACATTCCCTAACCAGAAACCTTGGATTGATGGCAGCATTCGTGTGAAACTGAAAGCGCGAACCACTGCTTTCAATCAGGGCAAGGTGTCTGGTAACATGACTGAATACAAACAATGCAGCTATTCCCTCCGCAAGGCTATCAAACAAGCTAAGCGTCAGTACAGAGACAAAGTAGAATCCCAATTCAACGGCTCAGACACAAGAGGCATGTGGCAGGGTCTACAGTCAATCACGGACTACAGGAAGAAATCCAGCCCAGTCACGGACCAGGATGTCTTGCTCCCAGGCAGACTAAATAACTTTTTTGCCCACTTTGAGGACAATACAGTGCCACTGACACTGCCTGCAACGGAAAAATGCGGTCTCTCCTTCACTGCAGCCGAGGTGAGTAAAACATTTAAACATGTTAACCCTCGCAAGGCTGCAGGCCCAGACGGCATCCCCAGCCGCGCCCTCAGAGCATGCGCAGACCAGCTGGCTGGTGTGTTTACGGACATATTCAATCAATCCCTATACCAGTCTGCTGTTCCCACATGCTTCAAGAGGGCCACCATCGTTCCTGTTCCCAAGAAAGCTAAGGTAACTGAGCTAAACGACTACCGCCCCGTAGCACTCACTTCCGTCATCATGAAGTGCTTTGAGAGACTAGTCAAGGACCATATCACCTCCACCCTACCTGACTCCCTAGACCCACTCCAATTTGCTTACCGCTCAAATAGGTCCACAGACGATGCAATCTCAACCACACTGCCCTAACCCATCTGGACAAGAGGAATACCTATGTGAGAATGCTGTTCATCGACTACAGCTCGGCATTCAACACCATAGTACCCTCCAAGCTCGTCATCAAGCTCGAGACCCTGGGTCTCGACCCCGCCCTGTGCACCTGGATACTGGACTTCCTGTCGGGCCGCCCCCAGGTGGTGAGGGTAGGTAACAACATCTCCTCCCCGCTGATCCTCAACACTGGGGCCCCACAAGGGTGCGTTCTGAGCCCTCTCCTGTACTCCCTGTTCACCCACGACTGCGTGGCCACGCACGCCTCCAACTCAATCATCAAGTTTGCGGACGACACAACAGTGGTAGGCTTGATTACCAACAACGACGAGACGGCCTACAGGGAGGAGGTGAGGGCCCTCGGAGTGTGGTGTCAGGAAAATAACCTCACACTCAACGTCAACAAAACTAAGGAGATGATTGTGGACTTCAGGAAACAGCAGAGGGAACACCCCCTATCCACATCGATGGAACAGTAGTGGAGAGAGTAGCAAGTTTTAAGTTCCTCGGCATACACATCACAGACAAACTGAATTGGTCCACTCACACAGACAGCATCGTGAAGAAGGCGCAGCAGCGCCTCTTCAACCTCAGGAGGCTGAAGAAATTCGGCTTGTCACCAAAAGCACTCACAAACCTCTACAGAGGCACAATCGAGAGCATCCTGGCGGGCTGTATCACCGCCTGGTACGGCAACTGCTCCGCCCTCAACCGTAAGGCTCTCCAGAGGGTAGTGAGGTCTGCACAACGCATCATCGGGGGCAAACTACCTGCCCTCCAGGACACCTACACCACCCGATGTTACAGGAAGGCCATAAAGATCATCAAGGACATCTACCACCCGAGCCACTGCCTGTTCACCCCGCTATCATCCAGAAGGCGAGGTCAGTACAGGTGCATCAAAGCTGGGACCGAGAGACTGAAAAACAGCTTCTATCTCAAGGCCATCAGACTGTTAAACAGCCACCACTAACATTGAGTGGCTGCTGCCTACACACTGACACTGACTCAACTCCAGCCACTTTAATAATGGGAATTGATGGGAAATGTTGTAAATATATCACTAGCCACTTTAAACAATTCTACCTTATATAATGTTACTTACCCTACATTATTCATCTCATATGCATACCTATATACTGTACTCTATATCATCGACTGCATCCTTATGTAATACATGTATCACTAGCCACTTTAACTATGCCACTTTGTTTACATACTCATCTCACATGTATATACTGTACTCGATACCATCTACTGTATCTTGCCTATGCTGCTCTGTACCATCACTCATTCATATATCCTTATGTACATATTCTTTATCCCCTTACACTGTGTATAAGACAGTAGATTAGGAATTGTTAGTTAGATTACTTGTTGGTTATTACTGCATTGTCGGAACTAGAAGCACAAGCATTTCGCTACACTCGCATTAACATCTGCTAACCATGTGTATGTGACAAATAAAATTTGATTTGATTTGATTTGATCTCAGCGTTCAAGACCATAGTACCCTCCAAGCTCATTATTAATCTTGAGGCCCTGGGTCTCAACCCCACCCTGTACAATTGGGTCCTGGACTTCCTGACGGGTCGCCCCCAGGTAGTGAGGTTATGAAACAACATCTCTGTTTCGCTGATCCTCAACACTGGAGCCCCACAAGGGCGCGTGCTGGGACCGAGAGACTGAAAAATAGCTTCTATCTCAAGGCCATCAGACAGTTAAACAGCCGTCACTAACAGAGAGATTCCTCCATAGAAGACGCTCCTCGTAGGTATAATTCTGTGGCCCCATTTCAAGACTCCTCCTCAACCCTCTCTCTCTCTGTCTCCCCACCTGTAAAATCTTAGTCACATCAGGCGCCATAGGCTACACTTGTCTATCCATTACGCATGTAAATAACTATGTTGTCTGCTCTATCCGCACTGATTGGGGAAGTAATTTAATGAGCTAAATGTAAAAAACTGTTGATTTCACAGGTTAAAAAAGGAAGAGAAAATAACTATATAAACCAGTACTTTTTGGTAGGTTCGAACCGGTTCAGAACTTTATTTTGCTGGTCGGGACAGTGGGAAGAATCAAAACAAAAGTAGTTCAGAATGAAACTATTGGGAAAAAATGTTGGTTCCAACACCTGATGGAGACTATAAAAGGTTAGGCCTATTACTATTTTAGACTAGCTAGTTTATATTATTAGCTAACCCCTAGGTCCACAAAGGTTTATTTCCATTATTTGACCGAGACTAGTCCATGCAATACTTCTGGTGATCAGGGCAATAGATACAACAGTGCAGTAATATGTTTAAAAACTCTCTTATGGATTGATGACAGTAAATACAGTAGGTCATTTTTGAATTCACACTTCAAACGCATGTGTGAAAGGGGTTTTGCACGCAGTCACATTATTTTCAAGGCTTAAATTATCATTAATTTCTACTACCACAAATGGGCCCCTTCATCCATAGTAAGATTGCGGAATCTGAAAGAAAACATTAAAACATCCATAATAATGTCAAGGGATCTTGAAGTGGTTTACTCCAGGGCCTAGTTTGTTAAATTAACAGTTGGGACATGATCCAGACACAAAGACATAATTCACAAATCACAATCCAATTCAGATACTTGCTGAGAGCGGTATTTGGCCGGGGTCTCTTATAGACTATCTTCACAAACTATATCTGAGGAATGTCAATGGGTGCCCAAAACAATAGAGCCATGTGAGAAATGTGCAAATTACCTCTTCAAATCGTATTATTGAGATGTGCAGGTGCGATTTTGATAGTGTCATTCAAATTGAGATTGAAAGCTAAAAGGTATTTTAAGTAGGCTTCATTTGCTTTTTGAGAATTGGATTTGAAAGCTCATACCACTGCTGAGAAGAATCACCTGGACATCTCCATCTATCGCTCAACATTTTTCAAAAACACTGAAAGCATTGTCTTACTCACAGATACACCACATGACCAACGGTACGTGGACATCTTATCGTCGAACATTTCATTACAAAATCATGGCATTAATATGGGGTCAGTCCTCCTCCTTTGCTGCTATAACAGCCTCCATTCTTCTGGGAATGCTTTCCACTAGATGTTGGAACATTGCTGCAGGGACTTTCTTCCATTCAGCAACAAGAGCTTTGGTGAGGTTGGGCACTGATGTTGGGCTATTAGGCCTGGGTCGTAGTCAGCGTTCCAATTCATCCCAAAGATGTTCGATGAGGTGATGCTCTGTGCAGGCCAGTGAAGTTCTTCCACACCGATCTCAACAAACCAATTTTTTACCCCTATTTCTCCCCAATTTCGTGGTATCCAATTGGTAGTTACAGTCTTGTCCCATCGCTGCAACTCCCATACGGATTCGGGAGAGGTGAAGGTCGAGAGTCGTGCGTCCTCTGAAACACAACCCAACCAAGCCACACTGCTTCTTGACACAATGCCCTCTTAACCCGGAAGCCAGCCGCACCAATGTGTCGGAGGAAACTCTGTGCACCTGGCAACCGTGTCAGTGTGCACTGCGCCCGGCCTGCCACAGGAGTCCCCAGTGAGCGATGCCGGCCAAACCCTCCCCTAACCCGGACGATGCTGGGCCAATTGTCCGCCGCCCCATGGGTCTCCCGGTCGCGACATAGCCTGGACACAAACCCAGAATCTTGCAGTGGCCAAGACCACTGTGCCACTCGGAAGGCCCCCTCAACAAACCAATTCTATTAGGACCTCAGTTTGTGCACAAGGGCATTTGTCATTGAAACAGGAAAGGGCCTTCCCCAAACTGTTTCCACAAGTTCTAAGCACAGAATCATCTCGAATGTAATTGTATGCTGTAGCGTTAAGATTAAGGGGCATAGACCGAACCATGAAAAACCACCCCAGACCATTATTCCTTCTTCACCAAACTTTACAGAGTGCACTATGCATCCTGCGCAGGTAGCGTTCTCCTGGCATCCGCCAAATCCAGATTTGTCCGTCAGACTGACTGATAGTGATACGTGATTCACCACTCCAGAGAATGTGTTTCTACTGCTCCAGAGTCCAATGGCATTGAGCTTTACAGCACTCCAGCCGACGCTTGGCATTGCGCATTGTGATCTTAGACTTGTGTGTGGCTGCTTAGCCATGGAAACCCATTTCATGAAGCTCCCAACGAATACTTCTTGTGCTGACGTTGCTTCCAGAGGCAGTTTGGAACTGGGTAGTGAGTGTTGCATCTGAGGACAGACAATTTTACGGCTTACAGCACTCGGCAGTCCCTTCTGTGAGCTTGTGTGGCCTAGCACTTCTTGGCTGAGCCGTTATTGCTCCTAGATCTTTCCACTTCACAATAACAGCACTTACAGTTGACCGGTGCAGCTCTAGCAGGGCAGAAATTTGACAAACTGACTTGTTGGAAAGGTGGCATCCTTTGACGGTGCCACGTGCTACGTTGAAAGTCACTGAGCTCTGGCAGTATAATGGCCTTACTGAAATGTTTGTCTATGGAGATTGCATGGCTGCGTGTTCAATTTTATATACCTGTCAGCAACGGGTGTGGCTGAAATAACCGAATCCACTCATTTGAAGACGTGTCCACATACTTTTGTATATATAGTGTACCTTCACACTACACATACCTACACGTACAGTGTACAAGAATAGACTACTTTCATACTTTTCTTTTTACATAATCTAAGGATTTCCAGCTTTACTGATGTTTTGGCTGTAGAAGGGTTACCCAATCATTTCTGCCCTTGGGAGGTGGAGCAGTCTACCCCACTCCCATATCTTTAAATCACTGAAACTGCTACGTTATAAAACCCCGAAGGGAAATTGGTTCCATCTTGATATAAAAAAGGTAGAAAGGTTGTTAAAACTAGAAGCGCTGAGAGCTTCATTTTGACATCATATGAGTTTAAAAAATGTATACCTCTTCCATTTTAGAAGTGATGTCCCCCTCTGTCATTGACTTTTCCTAAATAAGTCTGTTTAACACATTAACATTGTTAAAATTTCGATATCACAGGCTTTGTTATAAGCAGTTTTAGGAGGACATACAGTTTTTCTCCTGCCCTTCCTTCACCTGAGTTGGCTGGCGATCTGATAATGGCTCATTTGAAACTACACCTAAACTATATCTAAACTAATTTCACACATAAAATAAAAGATGTAGCCTAAAGACAAGATTAAATTGGCAATAGCGTGATGGGTGACAATATTACCAATTGTTAATGAAGAGACTGATGAACAGAGCGGCATGTGTAATTGACAAATGTGACTCATTTCAGGAGACTAGGCGTATTTCGCATTTCACTTCTTCGCAGGAGCAGCATTTGAACGTAAACGTATATTTTTTAAATCAAAATGTGTTTTTTGGCAGAAATGCCTTCTGTAACATGTGAACGTACAGGGGCCTTAATAACAAACTTGTATTCCATCCATAAATATGAATAAAATTGTTACATGATGAGCCTAGTTGGTTTAGCCACAGAAAAAGTCAGGAACCTTCCCGCTAGCCATGATTGGCTGAGATAATGTATGGGCTGGACATGCCAGGAGATGAGTTTAGATTGGTCTGCCATGTAGCACGCTTCTGTCTATAACGTGAGCTGTTCAGTATGTGTTGACAGTCCTTTCTACCGCACCGTTTCTGAAAGATATAACATTAACCATCGAGAACTACAAATGTTTTGCTACTTTTCTCAACAACATTGATGCCCTGAATGTAGTAGGCACCATCAACAGCTCAGTAGGAAAAAGTGATGGACTACTTTCTGCACACGCCACGGTCAGTGTGAACTGGAGTGACTTGACACAAAGCTGGCCAAACAAGATGTAGCTACAAACAAAACAGAGTTAAATGGTTCCAGTCTGCCGTGAAGCATTCATCCATGTATACAGGTAAGAGTCTAGCTACATTTTCCAGATATACGTTTAAAATTTTGTCCGAAAGTCAAGTTAATAACCTCTTGAAGCTAGGGGGCACTATTTTTATTTTTGGAAAAATAACGTTCCCAAAGTAAACTGCCTATTTCTCAGGACCAGATGCTAGAATATGCATATACATATATTGACAGCTTAGGATAGAAAACACTCTAAAGTTTCCAAAACTGTAAAAATATTGTCTGTAATTATAACAGAACTGACATTGCAGGCGAAATCCTGAGAAAAATCCAATCAGGAAGTGACTCTTATTTTGAAACCCCTGTCTTTCTATGCATCCCTATTGCCCATTGAAAGGGATATCAACCAGATTCCCTTTTCTGTGGCTTCCCTAATGTGTCTACAGCCTTTAGACGTAGTTTCCGGCGTTTATTTTGTAGAATGAGCGTAAATGTCCACATTGCGTAAGTGGTCAGTTGTTGGCTCTCAGTGTGATTTTTGCACTACACAGAGAGGTAGCCATTTTTCCTCCCGGTCCTAGTGAAAAGCCAACTGTCCCAGTTTATATATTATCGAATAGATATTTGAAAAATACCTTGAGGATTGATTATAAAAAACGTTTGCCACGTTTCTGCCGATATTATGGATATAGTTTTGAATTTTTGTCTGCGTTGACGTGACCTCTATTTCCGGTGGATTCCTAGGCATAACGCATCAAACTAACGGAGGTATTTGGATATAAAAAATATCTTTATGGAACAAAAGGAACATTTGCTGTCTAACTTGGAGTCTCGTGAGTTAAAACATGTTCTGTTAGTATATCGATAAACTTACACAAACGCTTGTGTTGTTTTCGCTGTAAAGCATAATTTCAAAATCTGAGATGACAGGGTGATTAAAAAAAGGCTAAGCTGTGTTTCGCTATATTTCACTTGTGATTTCATGAATATGAATATTTTCTAGTAAGATTATTTGACCGTTGCGCTATGCTATTTAGCGTAGTTGATGACAATTATTCCGGATCCGGGGGGGGGGGGGGTTGTTCCAAAAGGTTAAAGCATACTGTTAGTTAGCTAGCAAACGGTGGCTTGCTGGCTCACTAGCTAACGTTACATGTATGATCTCTGTTGTAATATTATTTGAATCAGAAATCCATTGACATTGCTAGTTATAGCCTAAAGTTAGCTAGTTAACATTGAACCTAGTTTGCTAGCTTTAGCTACCTGCAGATTCATACTACAGCTATGACAATGTTTGTATTGGTAGTAGTATGAGTTGGGGTTACACCAGTTAATTATTTAACTAGCTAACTACATGTCTAAACATAAGACTCCACTTTGGCCAGATTTCTGACCCATCAAATTAGCAGGTGTATTGTGGGGATCATTACAGCCATTGATTGCATTTCATGAACATGTGTACATGTCTAGAACAATTGTGACCCATCCAATTAGCTAGATGTGGGTGAGGTGTAGTTATAGCATTTCTTTCACATGACCGATCAATTTAGATAAGTGTGTCAGGTAAGTATCATTTAATAATGATAAAATATTTATAAAATATTTTTATCTGGACACTTTGTTTTTGATGTTGCTATTACGCAAGTATTCAAATACTGTACATTCACTGTACCATTTACACCATCTGTATCTTGTGCATGTGACAAATAATCTTAGATATGATTTGATATCATGTGTGTTTATCACATGGCCTCATATGTGAATCCTTAAAGAGATGGGTGGGACTAAGGCTTAAGAGGGTGTGAACGATGCTGAATGGGTGTAGACAAAGAGGAGCTCCCCAGTAGGTGTACCAAAACATTCACGGGCCATTTTCTCAAAAGCTGGGTTACAAGAATTACTTTCCCATTGTTCCTCAACTGTAGTTTAGTGTATGATATGCCATTTTCTAGTTCCGAGTCTCTACTTTTATCCAAAGTTTAAAAAAAACACTATTTCAAATGTTGCTACAGTACCTAAGACCGAATCGAGGTGGTCAGTCACAAATAAGGGAATGGCGCTTACCAAACTTTTTCCAAATTATCCTACAGACCGAGGTTCATACAAGTCAGATGTTTTGATTTATAACCTATTGGAAAGTGCCTATTCAAAAAAATTGACTTTTCCAAACTATGACTATTTAGCAGATGGGCTCTATTTTAAATATTTTTCAAAGAATAACTGCAGTTACATGCATTCACACGTGGCAACATAAAGTCTATGCTACTAAGTGCAGACTAGAAAATTAATACAACTTAAATTAGGCTATTCTGTTCTTTTGAAAGAAATGTTATTAGGTTCATGACATGCCAAAACAAAAAAATAATGAATTACTCTGTGATGGATTTAGCTAACACTTGAATTGTGGTGTTTTTAGTGGTTAACCTACAGTAACAAACTAAAGAAAATGCAATTGAAAAGAAAACAATCCTGTATTCTAATGTTAATTAAGACCTTCATAAACTCAACCAAATGTTTTTTTTTGTGCAATTTTATACAATGCCTTCAGAAAGTATTCACAGCCCTTTATTTTTTCCCACATTTTGTTGTGTTACAGACTGAATTTAAAATGTAGATGTGTCACTGATCTCCACACACAATACCCAATAATAATGTCAACGTGGAATAATGTTTTTAGACATTTTTACAAATTATAAAAAAAATGAAAAGCTGAAATGTCTTGAGTCAATAAGTATTCAACCCCTTTGTTATGGCAAGCCTAAACTCCAGGAGTAAAAATGTGATAAAGATCGGACCCTTTACTTCAATTTTCGCCGAAGATGACTGGTTGTAGCTCAGGACCTGAAGCAAGGATATGCATATTCTTAATGTCACTTGAAAGGAAACACTTTGAAGTTTGTGGAAATGTGAAAAGAATGCAGGAGAATATACCAAGTTAGATCTGGTAAAAGATAATTAAAAATAACATTTTTCATCATCTTTGAAATACAAGAGAAAGGCCATAATTTATATAAACATGTTAAATGTTCAACCAGAGGGAGAAAAAAATTCTAGATCACCTGTACTCCACACACAACACACAGAGACACGTACAAAGCTCTCCCTCACCCTCCATTTGGTAAATCAGACCGTAGATGCTAAACTACAGGACTGTTTTGCTATAACAGACTGGAACATATTCCGGGATTCTTCTGATGGCATTGAGGAGTACACCACATCAGTCACTGGCTTTATCAATAAGTGCATCGAGGATGTCGTCCCCACAGTGAACATACGTACATACCCCAACCAAAAACCATGGTTTACAGGCAACATTCACACTGAGCTAAAGTGTAGAGCTGCCTCTTTCAAGGTGCGGGACTCTAACCCGGAAGCTTACAAGAAATCCTGCTATGGCCTGCGATGAACCATCAAACACGCAAAGCGTCTTTACAGGACTAAGATTGAATCATCTTCCACCGGCTCTGACGCTCGTCTTATGTGGCAGGGCTGGCAAACTATTACAGACTACAAAGGGAAGCACAGCCGCGAGTTGCCCAGTAACACAAGGTTACCAGACGAGCTAAATCACTTCTATTCTCGCTTCGAGGCAAGCAACACTGAGGCATGCATGAGAGCATCAGCTGTTCCATACGACTGTGTGATCACGCTCTCCGTAGCTGATGTGAGTAAGACCTTTAAACAGGTCAACATACACAAGGCTGCGGGGCCAGACAGATTACCATGATGTGTGCTCCGGGCATGTGCTGACCAACTGGCAGGTGTCTTCACAGACATTTTCAACATGTCCCTGATTTGAGTCTGTAATACCAACATGTTTCAAGCAGATCACCATAGTCCCTGTGCCCAAGAAAACAAAGGCAACCTGCTTAAATGACTACAGATCCGTAGCACTCATGTCCATAGCCATGAAGTGCTTTGAAAGGTTGGCAATGGCTCACATCAACACCATTATCTCAGAAACTCCAATTTGCATACCACCTAAACAGATCCACAGATGATGCAATCTCTATTGCACCCCACACTGCCCTTTCCCACCTGGACAAAAGGAACACTTATGTAAGAATGCTATTCATTGACTACAGCTCAGCGTTCAACACCATAGTACCCTCAAAGCTTATCACTAAGCTAAGGATCCTGGGACTAAACACCTCCCTCTGCAACTGGATCCTGGACTTCCTGACGGGCCGCCCCCAGGTGGTGAGGGTAGGTAGCAACACATCTGCCACGCTGATCCTCAACAATGGAGCTCCCCAGGGGTGCGTGCTCAGTCCACTTCTGTACTCCCTGTTCACCCACGACTGCATGGCCAGGCACGACTCCAACACCATCATTCATTTTGCATACGACACAACAGTGAGCCAACACACAGCCTAATCACCGACAACGACAAGACAGCCTATAGGGAGGAGGTCAAAGACCTGGCCAGGTGGTGCCAGAATAACAACCTATCCGTCAACGTAACCAAGACTAAGGTGATGATTGTGGACTACAGGAAAAAGAGGACTGTGCACGCCCCCATTCTCATCGATGGAGCTGTAGTGGAGCAGGTTGAGAGCTTCAAGTTCTTCGGTGTCCACATCAACAACAAACTAGAATGGTCCAAACACACCAAGACAGTCATGAGGAGGGCACGACAAAGCATATTCCCCCTCATGAAACTAAAAAGATTTGGCATGGGTCCTGAGATCCTAAAAAGGTTCTACAGCTGCAACATCGAGAGCATCCTGGCTGGTTGCATCACTGCCTGGTACGGCAATTGCTCAGCCTCTGACCGCAAGCCACTACAGAAGGTAGCGCGTATGGCCCAATACATCACTGGGGTTAAGCTGCCAGCCATCCAGGCGGTGTCAGAGGAAGTCGCTAAAAATTATCTAAGTCCCCAGCCACAGACTGTTCTCTCTACTACCACATGGCAAGCAGTACCGGAGTTCCAAGTCTAGGACAAAAAGGCTTATCAACAGTTTTTACCCCCAAGCCATAAGACTCCTGAACAGGTAATCAATTGGCTAACCGGACTATCTGCATTGTGTCCCGCCACCCGCCAACCCCTCTTTTACGCTACTGCTACACTCTGTTCATCATATATGCATAGTCAATTTAGCTATATCTACATGTACATACTACCTCAATCAGCCTGACTAACCGGTGTCTGTATGTAGCCTCGCTACTTTTACAGCCTCGCTATGTAAACAGCCTGTCTTTACTGTTTTATTTCTTTACTTATCTATTGTTCACCTAATACCTTTTTTTGCACTATTGGTTAGAGCCTGTAAGTAAGCATTTCATTGTAAGGCATTTCACCTGTTGTATTCAGCGCACGTGACAAATAAACTTAGATTTGATTTGTTCATCAGACCCAAAGTTCAATCATTTGAATGATAGGAGCAAAAGTGGGTGTGGACATCACAGCACGTGGGTTGCTAAGGATTTCTATAAGTTGCTCTCTCGCAGCTCTGTCTCTCTCAAAACACTCTGAACTGTACCGTACAGTCTTTCTGGTTTGGCTTGACATTGCACAATAGGGCCCCCTGGTGTTGGTATGCATGAAATACAGGACATTGTGTGGAAGATCTCTCTCGCTCTCTGAATATGCTGCATATTAGTCTGTCAACCAGCGTGCATGCGTGTCTGCGTGCGGACCGATGGATTCCAATAAGAGCTGTGTTCTTCTGAGGACTAAGGCTGACTATAAAACTAAAGCCTTTCCAAGAAACATTGACTAGCACCAGGGGAGATGAACTGATGTCGAATGGAAATACAATAACAAAAGATGCATTGTTTTCCTTGTATCTTAGTTAGGAGGAGACAAGTGCAACAATCTCCAACGAAGGTGGGTCAAACAAGATCCAACATCTGAATCAAAAATGTTCTCACTCTCTAACTCAAGAGAAGTCTGGCATTTTGTTTCTCGTGGTTTATTAGCTTTGTCCCCTATCCATGGTAACACAGGGTTTTCGGAGGTCCTCAACAGTTTTGTGTTGTCGCTGCTAGTGTAATATAATTTTGAAAAAGGAACATCAGCTTTTGTGTCTTAGAAAACTTCACATTTGTAATGCAAGAAAAGCTCAAGTGATTAGACTTGATTACGTGCATGATTTTGAATAGGAAATGTAACAATATAGAAGGAGCCCGGTGAGCAGATATCTGATAAATCAGTGAAGATGTGCCCATTATAATAAAAAGGGACCCTTCAATGACCACCCGATTTGAGATTAGTACAGTTCATTTGTGTGTTCTAAAATGTACTCTGATTGCATGTCGCTTAGCGAAAGTAGGGAAAGACATTGACTAAAACATTATACACACATTCTCCTTCTACATAGCCTACTTTTGTTGAATAAACTAATTATTGGTCAAATGGAAAATATAATATTTTATGTAAATACAAAATATTATATGAACAAAGCAGGCTAACCAAGATAGATTTCCAAAGACGAGTTTCAGAGTTTCAAACTATTGTAAAGCTGCAGATGACCATTCAGCTATTGTAAGGATAGTGGGTAACATGGTGCCGAGTGTCCCCTGCTGAAAGGATCACACACACACACACACACATACACACTCTCTCTCTCTGTTCAGCCACACACACGTTAGTCATCAGTTTCCCGGGCAGAACCCCCAGAAAAAGAGGTTTCCTTGAACAGTGACTCTCCTTGTTACCAGCATCTGCAGTATACAGCTTCCAGCAAGGTTTCACTGTTACTGGAACTGGGAGAGATGGTGTCAAGAATTCAAACTATTCCAATGAAAAACTGATTTAGTAATTCGATAACAGTGGGGTGTGTTGGACTCTGAAAAAATAATACTAACTTTATGAGTATGGGAAGTTTGAAGTTGCACTGTTTATGATAGATAAGCAGTTTTCTCCAGTTGCAGTTTTTCATTTTTTATTACCCCTTTTTTCTCCTCAAAATTGTGGTATCCAATTGTTAGTAGTTACTGTCTTGTCTCATCGCTACAACTCCCGTACAGGCTCAGGAGAGATGAAGGTCGAAGGTCATGCGTCCTCCAAAACACAACCCAAACAAGCCGCACTGCTTCTTAACACCTCCAACCCGGAAGCCAGCCGCACCGATGTGTCAGAAACAGCTGGCGACCTGTTCAGCGTGCACTGCACCCGGCCTGCCACAGGAGTCACTAGTGTGTGATGAGACAAGGATATCCCTACCGGCCAAACTCTCCCTAACCCAGACGACGCTAGGCCAATTGTGCGTCGCCCCATGGACCTCCCGGTCGTGGCCGGATGCGACAGAGCCTGGGCTCGAACCCAGAGTCTCTGGTGGCACAGCTAGCACTGTGATGCAGTGCCTTAGACCAGTGTATAGGTCTAAGGCATGGTATTCGTGTATGGAAACAGAATGGGAGCTCGCGAGATGAGGATGGTTTGTTCGAGGCTAGTTTTTAACCAGGTCACTGTTGGACTTCATAATACATATATACTGTTGGGTCATTCTAACAATTGGTCCCAAAAACATTTTCACCTCATTTTAACATTGTCATAAAGAGCACAGGTTCAACGTAATTTAAAAAACAGTTCTTCCTATCTCAATAGGTTAAGTAAAAAGATGACTATGGTAAGTGCCAAATTAAGTAAAAGGCTTGACGATTTCATCTTAAATCAGCAAAAAAAAATCCCCTTGTGATAAGGGGAATGGAAGCTTGTGTGCAAAAGGGAGTGGCAATTTAATGCAAGCTTCACCAAACAAAATGGCATTGCGAAAACATTTCTGGCCTGTCTATCTACGGGTAACAGGGTTGACGTGTTATGTTCGATCAGCTCAGTTTTCCACCACAAAACAGAAAATGTCCAAAAAGAGTAGAACCAGCCCACCTGCTTTTAAACTAGGACTATTAAATGTTCCATGTTTCTTTTTTATATATTTAAAATGAGAGTTCAGTAACAGGGTTGACCTTAAAATGAGGGTCACACGTAAATTAATCACTAATCAATCACATGAATACATTTGAATCTTCAGAAATGACTTGTCAAAGCAACAAAATAACTAAGGTGTTAGAATTATGGTGTCATTTTTTGAGATTAAATGGGTTGAATTCTTCATAGAAGTAACATGGGGTTGATGGAGGTACATGTCAAAGTGCAGAGTTTTGGCACTTTAGCAAGCATTTATTCATATTCAACTTCAGATGTATTGAAGTATCCATGTCTAAATTAAAGTGTACTTTATTTAAAATAACAGGCTTTTACAATTCAATAGTTGTGCACAATTTCTACCTAAAATTTCAAAGGGACACAAAAGGCACTTTTCGTGGAACAACCCTGTTGTGAACATCAACAAAATATCAAGAAGGTATTTATGTATTAAAGGTTCAACGCAACTGTTTTTATCTCAATGTCAAATAATTTCTGGGTAACAATGAAATATACCCAGAATCACTTACTGTGATTGTTTTTAAATTAAAATGGCGGAAAAAAAATTAACAAAATAGCTTCTTAGCTAAGGGCAATTCTCCAAGCAGGAATGTTGCTAGAACTGTCTGGAATTGGTTTGAGTGTAGAGGGGAAAACTGAAAATAAGATGTTAATGTTTCTGATTAATCTATTAACTAATTTACCACATGGTGATGCCACCATGGAAGGCCAAAACTCCATCCCCACTAAAACAGGCAGACATTTCGGGCGGTCTTGCAAAACAGCTCTTACATTAAAGGGGCATTATCAATAATCATTTTCAGAATTTCACAGCATTTCTCAAACCTCAGAGTGGAAATATACATATAAAACACAGGAAGATCTAGTTTTTTTACTGTACTGGGCCTTTTCATTTATTTAATGTCAACATATTTCATGTTTACACATTTTCAATGTTTACTTTTTTAATTACACTATGTTTAATGTAGCATAAAGAACAAGATCATTGCTTTTTCATATGTCTTCTGGCTCTGACCTATGCTAGCTGCCAGTATGACCTATCAACCACCACTGTAGTGAACATGAACGCATACAATGAACATAGACATAATGTGTGTACATAGTATACAAGTACACATAAATAGTTATTTGGACTGAGTTTGGAGTTGACCAAATAGATCTCTGAGAGTATAATTCATTGGGGTACAGTAATGTGAACAAAAACAAAAGGATATAAATAACCAACCATATAATGTCAAAATATACACCGGAAAATTGTCTCGCAACTCACTGATGTCTCAAGCCTTTGTTTCTGTTGCAGCACCAATGATAAGTTACCACCTACCAAATAAAAATGACAAGTTAAAGCAAAACAATATGGAATTCATATAAATTACTGTAGAAATGACCAAATTTCAAATAAGTACTCTTACAACCGATACAGATCTTGATGTAACCGGTACATACAACTTATAAAGACAAAAAATAACTTGACACGAGCACCTATACTTAGAGGACATACAAGCAGGAGGTAGAGCACCATCTGTCTAGGGCTGTGTCCGAAAATAGAAGTCTATTCCCTATATACAGTAGTGCACTCTGTTTGAGCTCTATGGGCCCTAAGTTAAACCAAATGCACTACATAGAGAATAGGGTGCCATTTTGGACACACCCAAGGTGTAAACGTCCAGCCTTGTTGTTCAACTGATTCAAACGTGAATAAAAAAAATAAAAAAATGGCCGCCCGAACTGGTGGTTGACCTTCGATTGATGTTGCAATATGAAATCTCTCACGCTTAATCCACAAGCTATTGCACTCTTAGCACTCACTGTTGGACAGTGTTCCTGTCACAAAGGCCATGGAGCTTTCCTTCGGATAGCAAGGCCCCTTCTGAGGATGGATGAAAGGGTGTATATGGGGGAGGAGGAGGAAAGGGGTGGGAGGTACAGGATTTGAGTTTGTTTTTGGAGGGTGTTGTGTGGATGAGTCCTATCTTGAGTGCAGGGACCAACTTTCCAATGAACCCAAGCAACTTTTGAAAAACAAAACAAAAAAAAAACAGACACACGTTATACATGTATTTGACAGATATTTGTATACACTGCTCTCCTGCAGCCATATTACACTAAGATGGCCTCGTTTCCTATGGATTGAGTTCTTCCGCAAATGTCTACCATCGATTGAACACGGTGTTTGTCACCATGTGGGGGAGTAGACCTGACCAACTCCGCTTGGGCTTACATTCTCTTTGGTTTGGGGAGCAGACATTTTGGGTTGCTTAATGCATGTTTGGTTTTTTCATAGTTCATATTTTGGACAGGCAGGCTGGCGATGGATGACCTCACAGAAAGCAGACAGGTCCCACCTCGAGGTGTAGCAGGTGATTGGGCTGTGACAATGGTGGTTCCTGTATGTCTACGATGGGGAGCTCGTAGCTGTCCTGAGTATGGAAGAAGAAGCGTGACTGGTGCCAGCTGCCATCTTGGATCTAGAAGGGAAATATACAATATGAAGCAACTGACACACAATGGTTAATGCTGATCTAGGATCCGTTTTAGATTATAATGAATAAGATTACATGGTCAGGGAGGACCTGATCCTAGATCAGCAATGCTACTTTGAAATGCTTTGTGAATACACACCCAGTTCTGAGGTGAAAGAAACATACAGAGGGTAGTGCGTACCAAGCTTCCTGCCATCCAGGACCTATATACTAGGCGGTGTTAGAGGAAGGCCCAAAAACTTGTCAGGGACTCCAGTCACCCAATTCATAGAATGTGCTCTCTGGTACCGCATGGCAAGCGGTACCAGAGCGTCATGTCTAGGTCCTTAGCAGCTTCTACCCTCAAGCCATAAGACTGCTGAAGAATTAATCAAATGGCCACCCAGACTATTTGCATTGACCCCCCCTTTGTTTTTCCAATGCATAGTCACTTTAACCCCTACCTACAGTACATGTACAAATTACCTTGACTAACCCCCGCACATTGACTTGGTATACAGCTCCCCTCATTATTGTTATTTTACTGTGTTACTATTTTTTTCTCACTTTAGTTTATTTAGTAAATACTTTCTTAACTCACACTTAAAAAAAAATGCATTGTTCGTTAAGGGCTTGTAAGTAAGCATTCCACTGTAAGGTCTACACCTGTTGTGTTCGGCGCATGTGATAAATAACATTTGATCTTATTCCTCCCTCCGGCTCCTTACCTTGCACTCGTCTGGTAGAGGTTCAAGTAGTGTGTCTGCCTCAAACATCTGTCCGTTCCATCCCCTGAACCTCGGTGGTCTGTCCCGGTACTCCTGTCCTGGGCCGTTAGCCCTGTAGGTGTCTGTGGGGCTGAGGGGCAGATCACTCAGACAGTGGAAGGTGATGTCCTGACTGGCCTCTGTGCTCAGAAGGTGGAGGAACTTCATTTGGACCTTATGTACCCCGAACGAAAGCTGTTGGGGCAAGCAAAAGAAGGTTAGGGGATGGAGAATGGACGGGGAGTATCTGCTAATGTATCGCTCTCTGTCACAATTCCATTTTACAATTCCATTTTACAATGAGGAATGTTCCAGTCTGTGTTATTAACCAAAGTATAGGGTTCTTGCTGCAAGCACAATGAGTCAAACATTTGGCTGTAGTAGAAGAATATTTAATGATTCAGCAGTTTCTTTCCAGTCATCTAAGCCTCTGTAATGGGTTTCAAGACAGACAAGGTTAGGAAACTACTGCTGGACATGACTGACTTTTATTCATGGAAGGAAAAGCATTCTGATAGGATGGAAGACATTGGTATGTGTGGCTATGATGACCATTGGTACACATCAAGCAGTGTGTTAGCTCAGCTTTCCAAAATGATGCTGACAATCTACTGTGTCTGGGGAGAAATTTACCATATCGAGTGCACAGACAAAAGAACTTCCAATAGTTCGTAAACTCTCTATGATTCTTTTTATCACACATAGACACACACACACACACACAGTGACAGAGGCTGCTCTAGTGGTGGAGGTTCCAGTGAAGAGGCAGACACTTTGATACGGTTCAAACTCAAGAATGAGGGTGTTTATTTACGGCGGTGAGGTGATGCCGGCGGAAAACTGTACACATCCCAGCAACTTTGAGATAAAAAACACTTTATATCAGAGTTGTGCCTGTTGTTCACACGCATGTCTGCCCTCTCATTGGCTAGAATGGTCCCACCTGATCTTGCCACCTCCCAGCTGACTTCCATTTTTTGAAGACTTTTCTTTCGATTGTTAGAGCGGCCACTTGAGTATCTGGTTGACATAATGGATACCCTCCCGTCGCAGCAGGAGGCTACGTTTGCAAACAATTCTTTTATCTTTACACAGCGATTTCCAAAACCTCACTTGAATAGTGACATTGATGACAAAAGGCATGATAAGAAACGGTAAATGCAGGGCGACAAACGGACCGGCGCCAAAACCAAAGGAACTGCCGGCGAACACTCCACCGGCGTTTCTCTCGTTTCCAGGCTACATCAGCAACATCGAAGGACAAGGCATCATACACATATTACATTCAATAAAGGGATGTGCATTTCATAAACCCACAAACCGTTTCCACGTGTGGTCGTTTAATATGTAAACACACACACACCGCAGGTTGTCAACATCAATGTGTGTTTGTGCAGATGTGACAGGAATCAAGGAAACGGTGACGGCACCAGCTGGAAATTCATGGCCATTTCGCATGAAAGTGGCAATAACAATTGACCAACAACAACAAAAAACTTGTACAATACTGCTGAGGTTTGCAGAGGAAAAGAAGGACAGATGTGTTAGTGGAAATGCCCCAGTGCCTCTGTGGTTGTGCCATTGAAACCAGGCACATGTAAATGTGTTCAACCTTAAAATATAGGAGAAAAAAAAAATTGGTCTTTTGAATGAATACTGCTATGGATCTGCTGGAGGCCCTGTGATGATGGAGTGCAGTATTGGGAGTGCAGCGCTAGATTACCTTGTTAGAAGCTACTGGGTGGAGACAAGTCTGCCCGCCTGCAGTGAAGTTACAAAAGACCACAATGGCGTCTGACTGACATCCCAGGTTAGGGTCGATCCAGAACAGTCCTATAGGCACCGCAACATCCAACCCCAGAGAGAAAGAACACAGTCATACGAATAACAAATACTTGCTATTCTAACTAAATAGACGTTTGTAGATTATTCAAAGAACGTCGATTGATGGAGATTGGGACAAAGTGTCCATGACATCTGGATCAGTTCTGTGAAGCAGTTTGAGGAGGTTTTCACCATCAGAGAGCTGGTGTTGGCAGTCCAACAGGTCCTTACAGAACCGTGCTGGGTTCTCCCGGGTTCCCAACGGCTTCTTCATGCTCTCGATCACACCGCTCAGGTAGCGCAGGGTCTTAAAGATCTCTGCGTTGTGGTCTGGGAGGGACATCTCGGTGTTCTGGTAGGTCTAGGTTAGCAGGATTAGCATAGTTCACACAGGCCATAGTGTTGCAGCAAAGGAAGAGGTTAGAGGACAAAGCCATAGAGACAGCCAAACCAAAGCATGGACACATGGATGGAACATGCATGCAGTGGATCAAACACGAATACATGCAGACACATGCATACACAAGTGTGCATGCACAGAAACACACAACTCGTACTCATCCACAGAAATCCCATGACATACAATGTTTTGGAAAAGTTGCATTGATGTTTTTATGATGTGTGCCAAGCAAAGTGTTTTTTTTGTACATGTGCACCAGTCAGTTAAATGAGGTTTATTTGGAGGCATGTTCCCACACATGTGGAAAGGCAGAGTATAAAATAGCAAAAACAAGAACAGAAAGATTTTTGTTAATATTTTTTTTATTGTAAAATCAACACTTAACAGTGACTGTATTTACAGTGGATGTTGACTACAGTTATCTCATTTTAAAATGTGCGATAGGTTGAGTGCTTTACCTCTGTCCTTAAGGCACCATTGGACTCCAACGGAGAGTTATACTCGATTCGTCTCTGAGGATACAACACCAACAAATGCAGTTTAGTCTCATAGAAGAGCAGTACACCAGGACCTGTATCAACAAATCTACAAATTCTTCAAAGTAGTGGGGGGAATATTAATCAATGTTATTAAAAGTCCCTCCCTGATTACCACGTAGTGTACATATTGCTTAAACAGAAATGCAATGACATTTCAGCTTTGCTGTTTTAATTTCATGGTTATAGTTCTAAATGGCTGTTGAAAGCAGCTCAGACAGGGAAGGAAAGGCCACACAGATAATATACGGTATGCTCTGCTACTATGCTACCGCTGGCCCTGCAGCCATGAGACTGTTGCTTCTTCCCATTCCTTCAAAAGCCTTATCTAAGCTTAGGCTGGCACCAAGCCTAGGACAGAGACAGAGAGAGTGGGGGGGGGGGGGGTAGAGAGATACAGAGAGAGAGAGACCAAGAGAGAGAGAGAGAGAGACAGACAGACAGACAGACAGACAGACAGACAGACAGACAGACAGACAGGCAGACAGATACAGAGAGAGAGAGAGAGAGACCGAGAGAGAGAGAGAGACAGAGAAAGACAGAGATACAGAGAGAGAGAGACTGAGAGAGAGACAGACAGACAGACAGACAGACAGACAGACAGACAGACAGACAGACAGACAGAGAGAGAGAGAGAGAGACAGAGAAAGAGAGAGACAGAGAAAGAGAGACAGAGAGAGAGAGAGAGAGAGAGCGAGAGAGAGGGAGGAAGATACAGAGAGAGCGAGAGAGAGAGAGAGAGAGAGATATAGAGAGAGACAGAGAAAGAGAGAGAAAGACAGAGAAAGAGAGACAGAGAAAGAGAAAGAGAGAGAGAGATGCCTTAGGGCGAGCATATTTGACACGCTCCAGATTTCTGATGGACGGATTTTGTGTGAAACTCAGCAAGATACCTTGCCCTTACCCTATCCTGTCTTCCTGCTATTCTCTCTAAGCCAGCTAAACACCTCCGCCAGTCTTTCTGGCAATGAGGTCTGGCAACTTCAGTGCAACTGCCCCCCACACACCCATACCTGACCTCTCCTCTAATCTCTACGTGACAAGTGCACTCGTAACCAACAGGAACAGTTTCGTTCAGGTGAATAACGTCAATATAGAAACGTTGGCCTGAG
Source organism: Oncorhynchus masou masou (assembly GCF_036934945.1). NCBI lineage: Eukaryota > Metazoa > Chordata > Actinopteri > Salmoniformes > Salmonidae > Oncorhynchus > Oncorhynchus masou. The sequence goes on along the minus strand of NC_088226.1, from coordinate 36,487,892 downwards.
TGTTTATAACGGACTGTAAATCACCTACATAATGGATGTAAGATATACAATGGCTAAAGAGTGGGTTCCAGACAAAGAGAAATGATCTATTAAGATGATGTAATTGATTGACCATCGGTGAGTCAGACAGGATACTTACAGCCAGGCCAGGAGCACCTGGGAGACCCTGGGAGAGAGAACACAGACCGTATTTGGACAGAAACACAAAATAAACAGAACGGTCAAGCAAACACAACTCCGCTAGGTAGTATAAAGGGATATTGAAGCTGGTAACCCGCTGGCTGCTGGATCACTCCCTACAGACTTCCCCACAGGCAGCTTGGGAGTTTAAACCGGCAGCCCTACGGCTACCGGCCCATCTCTCTAACCTCAAGGCTACCGCCTCACTAAGAGAGGTTAGGACATAATGTAGTAATGGAAGGGGAACACTTACTCTGGGACCTGGATATCCCTGTGGTCCCTGGGGTCCCTGAGAAACAAACACAACATCATGGTGTTACAATGGCGTCCAAGCAATGACAACACCATGTTTAGCATATCTGATGCACCTACAGTACTCTATCAACTTCACACAAAGATTGAATATGTGTTGATATAAACATTATACTTTTGATATATACCTGTTTTAAACAAATCCTATCATTACATAATCATGAAGTACAGTCAGAAGAGTTGAAGAGCTGCAGTCAGTATCTGGGGCTCTACTTGTGTTTCTGTAATGGAGCTCTATCGCCCCCACTGGCTGATGAGGGAACTGACACCACACCACTGCAACAGCAGCAGCGGCAGCAGCCTTCGGCAGGGCAGCTGCTTCTTATTAGTGTGTGTGTCTCTCTCTACTGTGTGTGCAACTGTCTATGAGTCTGAGAAGCTTAAAACAGTTCACTTGGCAGAGTGGGAGCCCTAATAGAGAACAGTATATACAATAACCCCCACAGAAGATCCCAGCGCTAACACTATGACACAGCATTTCCTGCACACTGTTTACATGAGAGGCAGAAAGTACAGTAAGGCCCCATGCGTGGCTCGCTGTGCACTGGAAATCATTCTGCAACAGCTACCTTCCTCATGATCCTGCCCAGGCACTGTGGCCGTCTGCTTTTAACCTCGGCATACACTGACCGTCACGCAAGTTCATGCAAAGCAAACAAGGTCACGGAATTAATGGGATCATTTGTCTACACTGTGCAGGAGGTGTCTTCTTTAGTTGACCATTTAAAACACCAACACATCAACTTGTGGTTTTCCAAATGCTTACTGAGTGTAATGGATTATATGACTATGCAGACTTCTCACCATTTCCCCGTGGCTTCCCTTTGGCCCCCTCGGTCCCTTTGAAAGAGAGATTATGACTTTTGAATACAGTGGTTTCTTTTCAAAAGTACAGGTGCCCTCGGTTCTTTTAACTCTTTTATTCCTGTAGTATAATGCCCTCATATAAACACAAGTAAACAGACCTGTAACACACCACCAGGTAACTGTGACGAGATTGGACAGATCACATAAAAATGATGGAAACGAACACCTGAGGTTTGACCTTGATTGATTTATAGTTTATGGCTGAGGAGTCATGAATTCACACGCTCTCTCTCTCTCTAGTCTAGAAAGTTGTCTGACTTTGACAACAGAGCGGATTATCAATTCATTTTGGTATATTTTGGCCTGACAGTTACAGACAGTTGAAGCGGGAGGTAGCCAAGTGGTTCGAGCGTTGGGCCAGTAACCGAAAGGTTGCTGGATCAAATCCCTGAGCTGACAAGGTAAAAATCTGTAGTTCTGCCCAGAACCCACTGTTCCCCAGTAGGCCGTCATGGTAAATAAGAATTTGTTCTTAACTGACTTGCCTAGTTAAATAAATGTTACCGTTCAAAACAAATAGCAACACATCAACACAGAGAAAGGATAGTGCCCAATCTTAGAACGGATCATTTAACCTGTCTCTCACATGCGTGCAGTCACTGTGTATAGAGTCAAATTGGCAGATAGACATTGCACAAGCACACACATGGACACGTGCTCACACACACTGGACCTACAGGCTTCCCCATTGGGCCAATCATCCCTTCTGGACCAACAGGTCCACTGAAACCCTGAAACAGACACATAGAGGAGAGATCAGCACACACACCACGTATATACATAATGTATTGCAACGGTAAGTGCTAATGCTGTGCTTACCAGAATGCCAAGAGGACCTTTAGGACCAGGTATGCCTTTGAAACCCAAATCTCCATTTGGTCCCTATGAAAAACCCAGAATGCAGTCTTTTGTTATTAACAACCCTTTTTATTTGCCAGTGGAGGGAATAGAATAGCTCATTGAGAGCAGGCGAGGGTGATCAATGTCTGTGGTGATCTCTCAGAGCCTCTGACTCACCTTAGGTCCTGGAAAACCAGTGAAGCCAACCATCCCCAGGTCTCCCGACTCCCCCTGCAAGCCAGAGAGACACACACACGCACACACACACACTCTGATGCAACTGGACCACAAATGAAACACGCAACTCAACCACAAGGTAAAGACACTCTGCTATAACTGAACCACAAATTAAACACACAGCTCAACCACAAGACAAAGAGACTCTGATATAACTGAACCACAATACCAACATAGAACCAAAAAACAAATACACACTCACTGAACCACAAATTGCTCTGACAACTGAACAAACCTCTTGCTGCCTCAAAAATGGAGTGTGCACTGTAAAGTTTGTAAGCTATGTTATGAAACCATTTAACCTAGTTTGTTTCCCTTCATCCTAATCCCCCTCCCTGCTACAGTATGTGTTCCAGACAGGGGTTTGGTCTCTGGTTTGGTCTCTGGTTGCCCTCTCATCCATTACCCTGTATAACTCCAAGGAACCCGCAGATCCCTCACACAAAAACTGCGGCACAAGGACTCTGTCTTACTGTAGACCGTAGCACATTGGGGCCTAACTGTCTGAGCAACCCTTAGGTCTGTCTGTCTGTCTGTCTATCTTTCCTCAGCAGTAACAGCAGTTCATTGGAGGTGGTGGCGCAATGGAGGTGGTGGCGCAAAAGAGAGATGTCGGGAGGGATGGAGGGAAAGGGGAGGGATGGAGGGTGTTTTTTGGGGGCGAGTGATATAAGAAAAATGGAGCACCTTGTTTTTTGGTCCCTGGAGTGAGAGTCGGGTAAGTCTCACATAAGCCGGCTTTGCCAAGCGGAATGTTTCCATTCCTTGTCTCACCTAGATCATGTGTAACTCGTCGACTCGGGTGGAAAACTGTGAGAGACGCACATTTTTGACCCCAGCACAGAGCCCCTACGGCTATATATAGAGCTTCCAGGTAATAAAGAATGTATGTGATAGGGTTATTAACCCTGGGCAACAGAGCAGAGAGAAGAACTAAACGCCTTATTATGAACTCATCTTTGAATTAGAGTCAAAGCAGTACATAACAAACCAACCCTCTATGATATATATATATCTATTTTATTGTTTATTTTTTTAACCAGGTAGGCCAGTCGAGAGCAAGTTCTCATTTACAACTGTGACCTGGCCAAGATAAAGCAAAGCCGTGCGACAAAGACAACACCGTTACACATGGGATAAACCAAACGTACAGCCAACAACACAATAGAAAAACTGTATACAGTGTCTGCAAATGAAGTAAGGAGGTAAGGCGATAAATAGGCCAATAGTGGCGAAAAAACTACAACTTAGCAATTAACATTGGAGTGATAGATGTGCAGATGAGGATGTGCAAGTGGACGTGCAAGTAAATATAGTACCTCAACACATTGCTTAAACCTTTGGTGAGCTGTTGATGTCAAATATATGAATCTTTTAACAAACTGTGACCAGTTAGAAGGCAGTTGGCGATATTCTAAAATGACTGGATGGATGGGGAGCACTCACTGGTTGTCCTTTGAGTCCTGTGTCACCTATTCTGCCTTGGTCTCCGGACGACCCCTCCATGCCTTTGATTCCTGGGGTTCCCCTCTCTCCTGCCAAGCCAGGCTCCCCCTGGAAACAGCACATAGAGGTCAGGGGTCAGAGGTTACAGGGTAGAAGGTAGGCCTGGTCCCAGATCTGTTTGTGCTGTCCTGCCAACTCCATTAGTCATTGTTATGCCAAACACCATAGGAGTTGGTTATATAGTACAGATCTGAGGCTAGAGTAAGACTGTAAGGTTGATGGTGGTACGATGGTACTGATACGATGGTACTGATACGATGGTACTGATACGATGGTACTGGTACCTTCTCTCCAGCAGGCCCCCTCTCTCCGACCAACCCAGGCAGACTAGGTTCCCCCCTGGGACCAGGTAGTCCTGCTACCCCCTCTTGCCCCACGGTGCCCCGCTGACCCTGAGGAGAGAAAGCACAGAGACACAGTCAACATGGGCACACCAGATTTAAACTCGTTGACATGCTGAAAAAGGAAAGCATGAAAAAGCCTGCTAAACAAATGGCATGTGTAGCCAGTGACTAAGTACAAGTGACATTTCATCAGCTCTGATTCATGGGCCAGGTTCTGTATTTGAAAAGTCGAATAAATACCTAATGAATACGATATTGATCAACTTGTCTGTCTGTGTCTGAAAAGAGACATTGGCGTTGACAGTCAGACATTTATTTGACAGTCAGCCACGGGCTCCTTTTTGTTGGTATTTTATTAGGATCCCCATTAGATGTTGGAAAAGCAGCAGCTACTCTTCCTGGGGTCCAAACAAAACATAAAACATGACGTAATGCAGAACATTAATAGACAAGAACAGACATATCCACACGTACACACAAACTATCTAGGTCAAATAAGGGAGAGGCGTTGTGCCGTGAGGTGTTGCTTCATCTGTTTTCTGAAACCAGGTTTGCTCTTTATTTTAGCAATAATGTCTCTCTATTATACTATACGCTTTCTTGAATTTGTTCTGGACCTGGGGACTGTGAAAAGACCACTGGTGGCATGTCTGGTGGAGTAAGTGCGTGTGTCAGAGCTGTGTGTAAGTTGACTCCGCTTTGACAGTGAGACATTGAATTTGACAGTCAGACATTGACTTTGACAGTCAGATCTCTAAACAGCAGCACTTAAGTAGGTCTTTCCTAACTCATAATCTTTCCTGACAATTTGCTTCAAAAACGTCCATCAAAATGACTGACTGTTGTTGAACTTTTTATAGCGCACTGAGCCGCCGGCAACCACAGTCGTTTCCCGTTCCAACTGCAGGCCAGCGGTGGCCCAGCGCTGGCTGCACGTACAGCAGCTACTGTTCCTGGCTCGATCGCGGCCGTGAGGCGCGAGGATAACTCGTGACACCGCCAAACGCAGAGAGAAAAGGATCCCTCCAAAAAGGTAGGAGAAAGTGGTTTGGAATTATAGAGGTCTAGGTTTTGTTGGTACAACCTCAATCTCTGGTCTTGCATAAGGACGGGTAATGTAATTGTCTTGTTCATCAAATCAGTGAGGGGTTTAATCAACTCTGGCTTGGATACTCAGGACACGGCATGCCCATACACACTTATTCATATACTAACCACTCAAGTGGAACTAATAGGCAATAATGTCCCATCCTACTACACAGTAAGGGCTTTGGTCTGAGAACCACATTGTTCTTTCTTAACCAGACATGTTAACCCACCTGCATTAGGTCAAAAGTCAAATAAATGTAATACACATAAACCTCTTTGTTTTTAGCATTACTACTCTGGCTAAGAGGCTTGAGCAACTAATGTCCTGGCTGCACCCAATGGAATTAACGATGGAGAGACAATGTGAGAGGTTTTTGAGAAAGGAGGCATGGGAGACGGAGCGAGAGAGACAGAGTGGCAGAGAGGAGAGAGAGACAGACAGAAGGAGACAGTGAAAGACAGAGTGATAGACAGCTAGTGGTCATACTGTTTTGTCAGTAAGAAGATACTAGGTCTGGGGGATGGTGGTCAGGTCAGGGGGACACAGAGGCTGGTCTATGCTATGGTCCTCATCAGTCTCCTGCTTATTTTTCACTAATAACAAGGGCTCCCCTGACTCTGTCTGACACAGGTTAGACCCACAGAGAGCAGGCTCCAACAAAAACAGCCGCTGACCAGGAGGGTAACCTTTCACTGGTTATGCATTTCAACCAATTCTAAACATGGACATGGAGGGAGAGGAAGAGGTGGAGAAGAAAAGGAAGAAAGAAGAGGAGGAGGATGAAGATGGGGATGATGGTGACGAAGAGTTGAACAAGTAGAGGAGGAGGAAGGGGACAGAGGGTACTGTAAAAGTCTGTCCCTCCAGGGTAGCTGAAGCAGTCATGTACAGTATTGTAGATATGTGTGTAAAATCACCATGGCTGTTTCCTGCTGGGATCTCCATCTCTGTGTGAGAGAGTCCGTGTGTTTTCACCGTAAACACCTCCCTCCCTAACTGCCTCTGTGCTACCAGACCTGCTTCTTATGTAACTGACAGACAGGGTGGCTAATACTGAAGTCCCTACACTGCCGGTCTGGCTGTCTGGGGAGCAGGGGAAAGGACATCATGCATAAAATCCCTACATACTCAGGGCCGCCAGGGCTGCAGACTTCAGTAGAAAGAATCCCATTGAGCTCTGACCACAGAAACCCAAACAAATCAAATAAGCCATTTAATGACCAGTCATTTTCCGCCGAATATCCTTCAGCACTTTAAACACAGCTGGTGGGTGAAGGGCCCGTATTCATAAAGCATCTCAGAGAGTAGGAGTGTTGAACGAGGATCCGTTTTGCCTTCTAGATTATAATTACTGGACAGGGTGGACCTGATCCTAGATCAGTGCTCCTACTCTGAGACACTATAAGAATGCGGGTCCAGAAGGAGAGGGAGATGGGAATGGGAGGGTCAGCCATATTGAATCCATTAAAAGCTCAATTTATCCGGTGATATGAGGATTTAATGGATTACAGAAGTCTTTCATCCTGATCGCAGTCTAGCCACACTCACATTTCTAATGTGTTGTCTTAATCTACTTTGTAATGGGATAATCTCATAACTTTATTCGGTACATTCTTTAGTTTGTCCTTTGTTGGAGATTTCCTGTGACATAGCTAGTGTTGTGATTACGTGTTACGTGGCAGGAGAAATCGACGAGTGAGAAGTTTTTGAGCAAGGAGGCATGGAAAAAAATAGCATGCTATTGTCTGAGGAGAGTGCACAACAACAAAACTCTTTTATCATGGCAACTGGTTTGATACATTCACCTCTGAAGGTAAATCATGAATTTACACTCAGTAATCTTGCTCTGATTTGTCATCCTGAGGGTCCCAGAGATAACATGTAGCATAGTTATGTTTGATAAAAAATTAATTTCTATATTCAAATGTAGGAACTGGGTTCTACAGTTTGAACCCCTGCTGTCTCTGGCCCCTCGTCCACCCCGCCCGGCCATCACAACCGGCCATCTGAATGAATGGCCTTTCTCTTGCATTTCAAATTTGATGCAAAACAATGTAAAAAGAAAATGCATTTTTTTTGGTTTGTATTATCTTTTACCATATCTAATGTGTTATATTCTCACCAATTAATTTCATATTTCCAACCAACTTCAAAGTGTTTCCTTTCAAATGATATTTTATTTCACCTTTATTTAACTAGGCAAGTCAGTTAAGAACAAATTCTTATTTACGATGACGGCCGACCCCGGCCAAACCCTAATCCAGACGACGCTGGGCCGATTGTGTGCCGCCCAATCACCAGTTGTGATCCAGCCTGGAATCAAACCAGGGTCTGTAGTGACACATCACTAAGCAAGGATCACTATCACTAAGATGCAGTGCCTTAGACCGCTCCGCCACTCGGGAGCCCCACATATGTATCCTTGCTTCAGGTCCTGAGCTAGAGGCAGGTAGATTTGGTTGACATTTTAGGCGGAAATTTAAAAAAGGGGTCCTGTCCTTAAGAGGTTTTGAAAGGTAAAAATGAATTAAAAAGGTGGATGGTAAATATCACTCGGATTCAGACAGCGTGTCAGATTGTCACCCACAGAGATTTAACCATGCTGAGAGAATGGCTCTTAAAAGTTCAATTACTCAATGCAATAAATCCCCTGATTTACTGTGACCTACTGTATAGCATGGAAAGGGCAAGAGTTAATATAGGGATAGATTGAAAGAGAATTTGGGTTTACAGGAGACGCTGAATATAGCGATTCTCCTTTAAACTCAGGAAGTACCCATTCAACTTCCCATTCACCAGCTTTCCAAGCTTAATAATGTTTGGTACTTACCAAAGAATGCAGCTTCGATGAGCAACTATTTTCATTACTGCCATTACGGCCAGTATGTACTTCAAAACAAGGTCTAAATAAAATGGTACATGCAACTGAAAGAAAGGCTTTGCCTGAAAATAATCTAAATAGTGTTTTTGCGCACATCTACTGCAATATTAGTAATGGAAATAAAATACACCAAATAAAATCTAGAAATATACAATCACTGTAAAAACATACCCTATATTGTCTACTTTCGTGCTGCTGTATCAGCCGACCTGTGCGTGGCAGTAATGAGTGATTTTATTGGAGGTGCAGAAGTGTTGGATTTGGTGCATGCCCACTTGGTCAAAAACAATACATGGATTCTTTCCAGACAAGGCATTTTTCAGATGCATGTAACTCGTTATTTTCCCAATTTTTGGAAGTACATACTGGCCGTAATGGCAGTAATGAGGATAGCGATATATATACACACGCGCACACGCACACGCACACGCACACACACACACACACACACACACACACACACACACACACACACACACACACACACACACACACACACACACACACACAACCAGTCAAAAGTTTAGACACATTCAAGGGTTTTTCTTTATGTTTACTATTTTCTACATTGTAGAATAATAGTGAAGACATCAAAACTATGAAATAACACATATGGAATCATGTAGTAACCAAAAAAGTGTTAAACAAATCAAAATATATATAGCCACCCTTTTCCTTTATGACAGCTTTGCACACTCTTGGCATTCTCTCAACCAGCTTCATGTAGAATGCTTTTCCAACACTCTTGAATCAGTTCCCACATATTCTGAGCACTTGTTGGCTGCTTTTCCTTCACTCTGCGGTCTAACTCATCCCAAACCATCTCAATTGGGTTGAGGTCGGGTAATTGCGGAGGCCAGGTCATCTGATGCAGCACTCCATAACTCTCCGTCTTGGTCAAATAGCCATTACACAGCCTGAAGGTGTGTTTTGAGTCATTGTCCTGTTGAAAACAAAGGATAGTCCCACTAAGCACAAACCAGATGGGTTGGCGTATTGCTGCAGAATGCTGTGGTAGCCATGCTGGTTAAGCGTGCCTTGAATTCTAAATAAATCCCGGACAGTGTCACCAGCAAAGCACCCCCACACCATCACACCTCCTCGATGCTTCACGTTGGGAGCCACACATGCGGAGATAATCTGTTCACCTATGCTGCGTCTCACGAAAAGACAGCTGTTGGAACCAAAAAAGTTTGGACTCATCAGACCAAAGACAGATTTCCACCATTCTAAGGACCATTGCTGGTGTTTCTTTGCCAAAGCAAGTCTCTTCTTATTGTTGGTGTTCTTAAGTAGTGGTTTCTTTGCAGCAATTCGACCATGAAGGCCTGATTCATGCAGTCTCCTCGGAACAGTTGATGTTGAGATGCGTCTGTTATTTGAACTCTGTGAATTTATTTGGGCTGCAATCTCAGGTGCAGTTAACTCTAATGAACTTACCCTCTGAATCAGAGGTAACTCTGGGTCTTCCTTTCCTGTGTCGGTAGTCATGAGAGCCAGTTTCATCAAAGCGCTTGATTGTTTTTGCGACTGTGTGTGTGTGTGTGTCAGAGGAGGCTGGTGGGACGAGCTATAGAAAGACGTACTCATTGTGATGGTTGGAATGGAATCAATGGAACGGTATTAAACACATCAAACATGTGGAAGCCACATGTTTGACTCCGTTCCATTGATTCCATTCCAGTCACTACAATGAGCCCGTTCTTCTATAGCTCCTCCCACCAGCCTCCACTGGTGTGTTTGTGTGTGTGTGTGTGTGTGTGTGTGTGTGTGTGTGAGGGACAGGATATGTTGACTGATCACTGCGATTTCGGACGTTTGAAAAGGTCCCGGGAATGTCGATATATGCATTCCTCTGCGCTCACCGTAAAAAATGGTTGCCCAGCACAGGGAGCACACTCTAGATGTGTGGAGCCAGTGTGCGCTGCTTCGACCCCTGTGCCGCTCAGACCCCTGCGCCACGGCAGTTCACAATGTTCTAGCAAGCCGTGAGAATACATGAGAATATTGATGATACCTGGTGGTAATTTTGTTTTAAACCTATCCCCAAACCATAGCCCTAATCTTAACCACTTGAAATTAAACTTAACCCTTTGAGTTGTTTCTGTTTTAACCCTGTAACCACGCATGATTAACCCTGTAACCATGCGGAATTAACTCTTGTTACCATGCGGAATGAATGCGTCAAAAATAGACTGTGATCTTTTTGGGATATGATGCCTACCTGTCGCCCAGGCTTCCCTGGAAAACCTGGCAACCCAACTAGTCCTGGGAGGCCGTCAGGCCCAGCGTATCCCTCCATGCCTCTGGGTCCAGGTAAACCAATGGCCCCCTGGGAAATACAAAACAACAATATCAGACTCAATCTATCAAGTCTCCATGGAAATACTTGTAAAGGCATTCGGTATGGGAGCTAACCTGAATGTTCAGGTCTCAGCCAGACAAGGTCACTTATCACTAGTGCAGTTGATCCAACCAGCTACGCTACGATACACTAACCCTCTCATCTCCCAACCTTTTCCAGTCCCCCCCAGTGCCTCCTCCCCCATTAATTGGCTGTATATACATCTACCTTCAGAGACATCTGGAATTAAGAGATGCATTCCTGACTGGCAGTGATGGACTGGGATCTAAAACTGTTCTATGGAAAATAAAGGGAAGTTCATTTTGACCTCAACCTATTGCTATGTTCTAATGTTGTAAAGAAGGACTATTCTGTATACAGCACTGAACATTCTGTCTTGCTACTTCAACAAAACAAACCCAATGAAATGTCACTTCATGGAGAGTATACACTACTGTTCAAAAGTTTGGGGTCACTTAGAAATGTTATTGTTTTTGAAAGAAAAGCTATTTTTGTTGTCCATTAAAACATTACATTGATCAGAAATACAGTGTAGACATTGATGATGTTGGAAATGACAATTGTAGCTGATATATCTAGATAGGCGTACAGAGGCCCATTATCAGTGTAATAGTATAACTGTAGACCGCCCCCTCGCCCATACCCGGGCGCGAACCAGGGACCCTCTGCACACATCAACAACACTTGCTAGCCGTTTCACATCCGTTACACTCACCCCCCTTTTGACCTCCTCCTTTTCCGCAGCAACCAGTGATCGGGGTCAACAGCATCAATGTAACAGTACAATTTTAGACCGTCCCCTCGCCTATACCCGGGTGCGAACCAGGGACCCTCTGCACACATCAACAACACTAGCTAGCCGTTTCACATCCGTTACACACACCCCCCTTTTGACCTCCTCCTTTTCCGCAGCAACCAGTGATCCGGGTCAACAGCATCAATGTAACAGTACAATTTTAGACCGTCCCCTCGCCCAAACCCGGGTGCGAACCAGGGACCCTCTGCACACATCAACAACACTAGCTAGCCGTTTCACATCCGTTACACTCACCCCCCTTTTGACCTCCTCCTTTTCCGCAGCAACCAGTGATCCGGGTCAACAGCATCAATGTAACAGTACAATTTTAGACCGTCCCCTCGCCCATACCCGGGTGCGAACCAGGGACCCTCTGCACACATCAACAACAGTCACCCTCGAAGCATCGTCACCCATCGCTCCACAAAAGCCGCGGCCCTTGCAGAGCAAGGGGAACTACTACTTCAAGGTCTCAGAGCAAGTGACGTCACCGATTGAAATGCTATTTAGCGCGCACCACTGCTAACTAAGCTAGCCGTTTCACATCCGTTACATCAGCAACCATCACTCCTGTGTTCCAATGGCACGTCGTGTTAGCTAATACAAGTTTATCATTTTAAAAGGCTAATTGATCATTAGAAAACACTTTTCCAATTATGTTAGCACAGCTGAAAACTGTTTGAGCTGATTAAAGAAGCAATAAATCTGGCCTTCTTTAGACTAGTTGAGTATCTGGAGCATCAATATTTGTGGGTTCGATTACAGGTTCAAAATGTCCAGAAACAAAGATCTTTCTTCTGAAACTCATCAGTCTATTCTTGTTCTGAGAAATGAAGGCTATTTCATGTGAGAAAAGGCCAAGAAACTGAAAATCTCATACAACACTGTGTCCTACTCCCTTCACAGTACAGCACAAACTGACTCTAACCAGAATAGAATGAGGAGTGAGAGGCCCCAGTGCACAACTGAGCAAGAGGACGAGTACATTAGAGTGTCTAGTTTGAGAAACAGCATCCCAGAGTCACCTCTTCACTGTTGACGTTGAGACTGGTGTTTTGCGGGTAACTATTTAATGAAGCTGCCAGTTGAGGACTTTTGAGGCATCTGTTTCTCAAATTAGACACTCTAATGTACTTGTCCTCTTGCTCAGTTGTGCACCGGGGCCTCCCACTCCTCTTTTTATTCTGGTTAGAGTCAGTTTATGCTGTTCTGTTTCTCAGAACAAGAATAGACTGATACATTTCAGAAGAAAGTGCTTCATTTCTGGCCATTTTGAGCCTGTAATCGAACCCACAAATGCTGATGCTCCAGATACTCAACAAGTCTATAGAAGGCCAGTTGTATTGCTTCTTTAATCAGCTCAAACAGTTTTCAGCTGCGCTAACATAATTGCAAAAAGGCTAATGATCGATTAGCCTTTTAAAATTATACACTTCGATTGGCTAACACAACGTGCCATTGGAACACAGGAGTGATGGTTGCTGATAATGGGCCTCTGTACGCTTTCGTAGATATCCCATATCCCGTTTCCAGCTAAAATAGTCATTGACAACAATAACAATGTCTACACTGTTTTTCTGACAAATTTTATGTTATTTTAATGGACAAAAAAAAGGTTTTCTTCCAAAAACAATGACATTTCTAAGTGACCCCAACTTTTGAACAGTAGTGTATGTTCTGGACATAGTTATGGAGTGCTCTGGAAATACCATCACTCAGCATGCTCTCTGCAATAACTCTTTCTGTGTTGTTTCCATCACTCAATGACCTCCCCCCACAATCTCTCCTTCCCCGTTTCTCTCTCACCCTCTCCACTTCTCTCACCCTGTTTCTCCCCCATACAAAGCAGTCCATAACGATGTAAATGTCCTCTCCAAGCAACTTATTGCATGGGGTTTGTTTATTGTAGTACTGTAGTACAGAATGCATGGTTGAGTATCCCTCTTTCCTCCCTCTGTACCTCTCCACATCTCTCTCATCTCCTTCAGTCTTCACTCTAGGTCCACTCTGCATTGTGGTGAAGTGATACTTACTTCAACACCAGCGGTCCCAGTCAGGCCCCTCACTCCTTTCTTTCCTTCTAAGCCCTGTAAAAATGCACACAGACACACAATCTAATAATATACACATTCACCTAGACAGATACACATAGATAAAGACAGATACAGACAGATACACATAGATACAGACAGATACACATAGATACAGACAGATACACATAGATACAGACAGATACACATAGATACAGACAGATACATAGATACAGACAGATACACATAGATACAGACAGATACACATAGATACAGACAGATACACATAGATACACATAGATACACACAGATACACATAGATACAACACAGATACACATAGATACAGACAGATACACATAGATACACATAGATACACATAGATACAGACAGATACACATAGATACAGACAGATACACATAGATACAGACAGATACACATAGATACAGACAGATACACACAGATAAAGACAGATACAGACAGATACACATAGATAAAGACAGATACAGACAGATACACATAGATACAGACAGATAGACATAGATACAGAGATAGACATAGATACAGACAGATAAAGACAGATACAGACAGATACACATAGATAAAGACAGATACACATAGATAAAGACAGATACACATAGATAAAGACAGAAACACAGATATAGACAGATAGACATAGATACAGACAGATACACACAGATAAAGACAGATACACATAGATAAAGACAGATACACATAGATAAAGACAGATACACATAGATAAAGACAGATACGGACAGACACACATAGATACGGACAGATAGACATAGATACAGACAGATACACATAGATACAGACAGATACACACAGATAAAGACAGATACACATAGATAAAGACAGATACACATAGATAAAGACAGATACACATAGATAAAGACAGATACACATAGGTGAAGACAGATACGGACAGATAGACATAGATACGGACAGATAGACATAGATACGGACAGATAGATATAGATACGGACAGATAGACATAGATACGGACAGATAGACATAGATACGGACAGATAGACATAGATACGGACAGATAGACATAGATACGGACAGATAGACATAGATACAGACAGATAGACATAGATACAGACAGAAAAAGACAGATACACACAGATAAAGACAGATACAGACAGATAAAGACAGATACAGACAGATACACATAGATACAGATAGATACACATAGATAAAGACAGATACACATAGATAAAGACAGATACACATAGATAAAGACAGAAACACATAGATAAAGACAGATACACATAGATAAAGACAGATAGACATAGATACAGACAGATACACACAGATACAGACAGAAACACACAGATAAAGACAGATACAGACAGATACACATAGATAAAGACAGATACACATAGATAAAGACAGATAGACATAGATACAGACAGATAGACATAGATACAGACAGATACACACAGATAAAGACAGATAAAGACAGATACACATAGATACAGACAAATACACACAGATAAAGACAGATACACATAGATACAGACAAATACACACAGATAAAGACAGATACACATAGATACACACAGATAAAGACAGATAAAGACAGATACACATAGATACAGACAGATACACACAGATAAAGACAGACACACATAGATACAGACAGATACACATAGATAAAGACAGATACACATAGATACAGACAGATACACATAGATACAGACAGATAAAGACAGATGGACATAGATACGGACGGACAGACAGACAGACAGACAGACAGACAGCCAGCCAGACAGACAGACAGACAGTTTAGTACCAATAAATCCTTAAAAACGATATGTTTTGTATCGTGTGTGATGACTTTAGGCTTAGTTCTTTACTGTAAACTACATGGACGTAAACATATACAGTTCTGTGTAGTGCATGTTTAACTCATTGACCTCTAGTCTTGTGTTACTCCAGTAAGGTATATATTTCTAAGAAGGCCTAACATGCATGCAATATGTGGAGACGACATTCAGGCTCTATTCAAAACTCCACGCCAAGGTGAATACATTCACAGGAATCCTATCTCTATACAGTATCCACTCAATCTGAATAAATAGGCAAATAGGGCCAACTCACATGTCTTAACAAGTCAAAGGTGTGTAGAACTAGGTACAGTATGTAGATAACTCAGCTTGTGTTAGGAAATATGTAGATCAAAGAATAATATTCATAAAGAGCTACATTCCATGAAGAGCAACGTTATGTAAGAAGATATAAGAAATAATCATTTTCACAGCTGAAAATGTATATTCACATTATTAAGCTGCAGTTAAAATCATTCAGACTTCAAGTGAAATCATTCAGAGTTGAAACAAAATTATTCTGATTTGAAGTGAAGTAATTCATTTTCCCCAAATGTTTAACTGATGCCAACGTTTTGCATTCCACTATATATTCTCAAGCTTGCCTTTCCTGTTCAGAGAATAAAAAAAATGAAGAGATGCCTTGTGGAAATCAGACAGAACACTTTGAAGCATGAAGTGCATAGTGGGTGGCCAAACAAACAATTCTCTTCTTTCACCCCCCCATTTCCCTTCATTCCTCATTCCTCTTTCTCTAATATCAAAGGCACCCTGTCTGCATTGTTTTGGCCCAGTCTGATTTCATGGCAGTAAAATCATTTTTGTCTCTCCCTTCATGTGTTCTGTTATGAGGAGGTAGCAGAACCAAGCAAAGGCGAGAGAATGCTTTCACGCTGGCACTTCAGATCGTTGATCGAGAGCAAAAAAGAGGGAGAGGTTAAAACCAGTTATCTCTCCGGTTATCTAACGGCTATCATGTTAGGAGTTGCAGTTTGGAAGTGAGTGTCTCCTCTTCTATCATAGTACAGACAGGTGATTGCTTATTATACCTAATCCTCGTGGTGTTCAGAGCCAAGGAAGCCAGGCTTCTGCAGTAGCCTGGTGATAACACTTTATTGACCATCTACAGTGTACTGTAACAGTTCATCTAGAGAAACATGATTTAACAATCTCTGTCCTTTCCTTTCCCCAAGCCTGGAGCAGCATGAATCAGACACAGGGATTCACAAATAATCACACACACGCACCTGAGTTCCCATTTCTCCTTTTGGGCCCTGTTCTCCATGTTCCCCTGGTGTTCCCTAGACAACAAAAATCGCACTTATTTGATTTATTCTTATGACAATGTGCAAAATGTGACACAGAAATCAATGCTGATAAGACCTACACAGAGTATTGTATTGGACTTACAGGAAGGCCTGGCGCTCCAACAGCCCCACGATGCCCAGTGGTACCCATATGACCCTGAAAACAACAACGTGACAAACACATTATATCTGGGTGAAACACTACAGCCACAAAGTCACTTCAACTGGGTATATAAACGAGGAGATGAAGTCAGGTCATTTAGTGACAGCTAGGGGTCAGGGGACAGTCAACTGTGTCTTGTTCCACTATGTGCTACACAAGGTTATCAGAGGTAAGCCTGGTCCTTCAGGTTGAAATGTTTAACAATAACAATGTGGGAGTGTTAAACAGTGTGCAAGTATCGATATTTCTTTCAACAGCAGTAAACACCATATGGTCCTCTAAGGTGCATACCATATGAATAACAAACCCACATAGTACTGTAGTTCCCAGGCTAAGCTGTGTAGGTACATCTTTTATTACAGTAGGCCGTAGGTGGCTCAGACTAAATGGGCTCTATAAATTTACCACTAAGTGGGGGGAAGCCCCATAGGTCGACCCACCGTGGAGGCACGCAAGCATCGCGCACACGCACACACACACACACACACACACACACACACACACACACGCGTAGAATTAAGGACCTTTAGTTAAATGGAATCCTAAAAGTCACTCAAGCCTCTCAACAAGAGCCAAATAAAGATTAGCCACTGTGACTTTGAACCCAGATCCAGTTCAGCAGAAAAATGCTTATAAATGCTGAATGACCCAGTACACTCAAAACACTTTCCTGTGTTTTATATATTTCCAAACGAGGTTGGAATAATACTGTGAAATTGTGAAAATTATGATAATGCCCTTTAAATGTGAGAGCTGGTTGAAAAGACTGCCTGAAATTTCAGCCTGTTTTGGTGGGATGGAGTTTTGGCCTGCCTGGTGACATCACCAGGCGATAAATTAGTTAGTAGACCAATAGGAAAGAGAGTACTCTGCCAATAACAGCTATGTGTCAGTCTTCCCCTCCCCAATTAGACCAATATCAGACAGTCCCGGCAAAATTCTTGCTTGAGAAATTTCTCTTGCTAAGAAGCATTTATTTTCTTCCTTTTGGCAATTTTGATTGAAAACACAGTTAGCTACTTAATTGTTACTCATTGCATTGGGCCTTTAAAGCAATCTCTCTCTCTCTCTCTCTCTGGCAGACTGTCTGAGGAGGGCTGCATTTTGGGAAACTATTTATAGGAGGGGAGAAGTCTGGCAAATGTCCCGCAGGGGATTCTGGGATTCCACTCTCCACGACTTTCATCTTGTACTGCTAACTTCACACCTGACTTGAACTGTTTGTGTGTGTTTCATCAGTGTGAGTTTTCAGTGTCTATGCCAATAGCACCAGATTTCCTCCTGGCTTATCGCTAGGAATTCAGTAATCCGGGATGCTCTGTGTCTCAGATATGCATGTGTGGTCTCAACAGGCCTGCTTTTCAACCCAGCACCAGAAAAAAATAAAGGAAGCAGAACAGAAAAACAACCTGAAATGTGATTTTGTGATACATTTGATGTTGTGGTTTTCACGCTGCTTTTACCTGATATCCCTCATCTCCAGGCTCTCCGCGATCTCCTTGCTCGCCCGGGGGACCCTGCCAAAACACACACACCATCAGATGAGTAGGGCGACCACTTTGTGACAAAGTGTACATTAGGGCTCTGAATATGTTGAGGAACAGCTGTATTTCACCTTAAACACTCTGGATGCCATGGATCATCTTGGTTTAGGCTGGAGTGAAACACTAAGGGCCAGTGTATCTGTCATAGTATGGGCTTTAGCCACAATACCGTCTTTCTCAAAGGTTACACTACTTACAATCTGTACTGAGGGTCATCTACTATACCACTTTGGACATCCACTCTCTTGGACTTCTGTTCAGCATGGTTGGACAGCTATACCTCAAGCAACACCACTATTAGAACATTCTTATATAATGCTTTAATAGGGTGACATTTTGACTCACCCCTAAGCCACACACACATAGGAAAAGGAAGGATAAGTTGAAGGAAGGCAAGACCTACTGGTTCACCTAGTGGCCCGGCAGGTCCTGATGTCTTACTGTCTTCTCCGGGGTAACCCTGAAACACAACGCGCCAAAGTATCACACTCTGACACAACAAACTTAATCAGCTCATAACTCAGGACATTTGGCCTAAAATATGCTGAACACGGAGATCTAAGATTTGTCGAGCTCTATTTTAATAAGCCTAATGCAATGGTACATCTAAGCTCTGGTGGTAACGCACTAGGTCCAGGAGTGCGTCCTCAATATTTCCACAGCTGTTATTATGAGCTCAATAGCTGGCGGTGGCACAAGATGGCGGGTTTTGATGAATAAACAAGTTGTACGTGTAAAGAGGGTTTGACCACTCACTGGCCAATCAAGACATTCCATGGCTTAACACTACATGTCTCAAGTTCTGCAGGTTATTGAAGGTCTTTGCGCTGTCTTCAACTCCAACTCGGCTAGGGGCATGGAATATCCTAGTCCATTAAGGCTTGATACTACAGCTTATTAAATAGCATAGGCTACAGTAATGAGTGATAGCAACAGAAGAAGAAACAAATCCAGTGTTTGCTCAATATGTTCAGAGTGTTGACAGTCAACATTGTTGTAATTGGCTGTAAAGAGTATTTGCCCTTTACGCATCCCACTTCTCCTCAAATAAAACACACTGGTTCCTGTAAATTGTATTGCATGTGAGGCACGTTCTCAATAAGCAAGTTATAAATGTTTCTAAATACGAGTTTAACTAGATTATCTAATCTCTCGTTCCATGTTTTTTTTTATGCACATCGAAAATAACACACGTTAAAATAATGTAATAGCCCACATATATAAAAAATGGGATGTCTGCTTTCAAGGATTTGATGTAATCTATCACATGACATCTAGTGGTCCTTTTTGCGTACTTCAGATTATCACAGGTGTCATATCTGTCCCTCTGTGTGGCACATGTAAAATATATGCTAAAAAAATATGTATGTATTTTGGATGACAAAGCAGTAAAACATTATCATGAATATTGGTGTTCAATAGGATGGTTTCAGCATGAAATCGTCTTTATATATATATTGTTTGACACGATTTATTTTACTATGTCAATATGTGTGTTTTGGCATCAAACTGGTGACAGTTGAGTTGCAGAGTTAATTGAAAAAAATGCCATTCTTGATTAGCCCTTTGCTGCACACTATTTGGTTTTCCTCACAAAAAATATTGCATCCTATTTCTTGGAAGATTTAGGCTTTCTAATAATAATAGTAAAATATCACTTTTATCCCCCACATTTAAAGAAAATACATTTTTGCTACCTCAGGGCGACACTGTGCCATAAGGGTACTAAAGCACCAAGGAAAATAAGATATTTTCAGAACATTTATTCAGTGAAATAATATGCATCCTATTAAACACCAATGGATTCACAAAGTTGATGGTTTATATTTAGGATAATATTTTACTGCTATGTCATTCTATGTTAAAACATTTTCTTATCTTATTTAATGATTTCATATATTTTGCAAGGTTGTGATAATCTGAAGTACCCAAAAGGGCCACTAGTAAAAACAAGCACTCTTTTTATAAGAAAATACAAGTTGGGCATAAACTAGTATTTCACTGCCTCTCAAACCTGATTCTGAGGTTCCTTCTTCCTTTTTTGTGTGGCAAAAAGGCTCTGATTTTCTGTTATACCCAAATTACCCAAATTCCTTAAGATTACGGTAACTTTGTTAAATTACCGGTAGCTTTGGAACCCTATACTCGTAATATAGTAATGTATACTATGAGCTGCTGTTAAGTCAGTGCAATTGTCAAACGCACATTTCTTTGCAATTTCGACCTTCGGAAGTTTCCAGTAATCCTGTATATCCTCCCTTTGCAACCAAGTTAATATTATGGCAAGAAGAGCTCAAATACGCAAAGAGAAATGACAGTCCATCATTACTTTAAGACATGAAGGTCAGTCAATCTGGAAAATTCCAAGAGAAAGTTTCTTAAAATGTAGTCACAAAAACCATCTAGCACTATGATGAAACTGGCTCTCATGAGGACCGCTACAGGAAAGGAAGAACCAGAGTTACCTCTGCTGCAGAAGATAAGTTCATTAGAGTTACCAGCCTCAGAAATGTCAGCCCAAATAAATGCTTCACATAGTTCAAGTAACAGACACATCTCAACATCAACTGTTCCGAGGAGACTGCGTGAATCAGGCCTTCATGGTTGAATTGCCGCAAAGAAACCATTACTAAATGACAACAGTAAGAAGAAGAGACTTGCTTGGGTAAAGAAACACGAGAAAAGCACATTAGACCAGTGGAAATCTGTCCAAATTGTGATTTTTGGTTCCAACCGCCAAATCTTTGTGAGACGCAGAGTATGTGAATGGATGATCTCCGCATGTGTGGTTCCCACCGTGAAGCATGGAGGAGGAGGTGTGATTGTGTGGGGGTGCTTTGCTGGTGACACTGTCTGTGACTTAATTAGAATTCAAGGCACACTTAACCAGCATGGCTACCTGGAAAAGCATTCCAGGTGAAGCTGGTTGAGAGAACGCCAAGAGTTTGCAAAGCTGTCAAGGCAAATGGTGGAAAATGGTGGCTACAAATATAAAATATATTTTGATTTGTTTAACACTTTTCTGGTTTCACGATTCCATATGTGTTATTTCATAGTTTTAATGGATTCACTATTATTCTACAATATAAAAAATAGTACAAATAAAAAAAACTGGTAGGTTTATCCAAGCCTTGGACTGGTACTGCATATATACAGTCTGCATATTTGGTTTTGCATGACTATTCTTCTGGGGGTGCTGCAGAACACTCAGCACCCTTACTTCCCACTGCTATGGAGATTAATTCACCTTTCAGCAGAACAATAACCTAAAACATAAGGCCAAATCTACACTGGAGTTGCTTACCAAGAAGACAGTGAATTTCTGAGTTACCGTTTTGACCAGTGGAGGATCCTCAGGGGAGGAAAGAGAGGACCATTGTCCTCATTGAATTTAATAAAAATAAAAATAGTAAAACATAAAAAAGGTTGTTTTTTTTTTTTTCCTTTTTCGATAAAACTATACTAAATAAAGTGCCTTCGGAAAGAATTCGGACCCTTTGACTTTCTCCACATTTTGTTACATTCCAGCCTTATCCTAAAATTGATTAACTTGTTCTTTTCATCAATCTTTATTTAATCTTTATTTAACTAGGCAAGTCAGTTAAGAACAAATTATTATTTAGAATGATGGCCTACCCCGGCGATGCTGGGCCAATTATGCGCCGCCCTATGGGACACACAATCACGGCCAAATGTGATACAGCCTCGATTCGAACCAGGAACTGTAGTGATGCCTCTTACACTGAGATGCAATGCCTTAGACCGCTGTGCCACTCGGGAGCCCCACACAATATCCCGTAATGACAAAGCAAAAACAGGTTTAGAAATGTTTGCTAATTTATTAAAAATAAAAAAAATGAAATATTACATTTACATAAGTATTAACACACTTTGCTCAGTACTTTGTTGAAGTACCTTTGGCAGCGATTACAGCATCGAGTCTTTGTGGGTATGACTCTACAAACTTGGCACACCTGCCACCTTCTCTGCAGATCCTCAAGCTCTGTCAAGTTGGATGAGGAGCGTTGCTGCACAGCTATTCTCAGGTCTCTCCAGAGATGTTCAATCGGGTTCAAGTGCGGACCCTGTCTGGGCCATTCAAGGACATTCAGAGACTTGTCCCGAAGCTACTCCTGCATTGTCTTGGCTGTGTGCTTAGGGTTGTTGTCCTGTTGGAAGGTGAACCTTCGCCCCAGTATGAGGTCCTGAGCGCTCTGGAGCAGGTTTTCATCAAGGATCTCTCTGTACTTTGCTCCGTTCATCTTTCCATCAATCTTGACTAGTCTCCCAGTCCCTGCCAATGACAAACATCCCCACTGCATGATGCTGCCACCAGCATGCTTCACCGTAGGCATGGTGCCAGGTTTCCTCCAGACAAGATGCTTGGCATTCAGGCCAGAGTTAAATCTTGGTTCTCATGGTCTGAGAGTCTTTAGGTGCCTTTTGTCAAACTCCAAGTGGGCTGTCGTGTGCCTTTTACTGAGGAGAGGCTTCCATCTGGCCACTCTACCATAAAGGTCTGATTGGTGGACTGCTGCAGAGATAGTTGTCCTTCTGGAAGGTTCTTCCATCTCAACAGAGGAACTCTGGGTTCTTGATCACCTCCCTGGCCAAGGCCCTTCTTCCCTGATTGCTCAGTTTGGCTGGTCTGCCAGCAGGAAGAGCCTTGGTGGTTGCAAACTTCTTCCATTTAAGAATGATGGAGGCCACTGTGTTCTTGGGGACCTTCAATGAGGCATAATTTTTTTGTTCCCCTTCCCCAGATCTGTGCCTCGACACAATCCTGTCTCAGAGCTCTACAGACAATTATTTTGACCTCATGGCTTGGTTTTTGTTTTGACATGCACTGTCAACTGTGGGACCTTATATAGACAGGTGTGTGCCTTTCCAAATCATGTCCAATCAATTGAATTGAACTCCTGAACTCCACAGCTGAACTCCAATCAAGTTGTGGAAACATCTCAAGGGTGATCAATGGAAACATGATGGTCCTGAGCTCAATTTTGAGTCTCATGGAAAAGGGTCTGAATAGTTATGCAATTAACAATTACTTTATTTTATTTGCATTACATTTGAAAAGATGAATAAAAATATGTTTTCGCTTTGTCAATATGAGGTATTGTGTCAGATTGCTGAGGATTGTTTTTTAATACAGGCTCTGTGTAGCGATTATAGTTGTCTGTGTGTAGTTGTTATAGCGGTCATGATATGAAGGTTTGGCTTGTCAAGTTTTTTTTGCCTGGCCACAGACAGCTGATGTGTTGTGCACTGAAGTCCACAAGCGAAGAGAAAAGGTGAGAGCAGGTACACACGTAGGTAGTTGCGAGGAATTATATATACGATATGAGCAAAGTGATCATGCTGTTGTTATGTAGCTCCTATAAAAGTGAACTGCGTTTGCGTGTGATCAAGGGTGTATTCATTCCACCTATTCTGTTAAAAAAAATCTTATACAGTAGCAAACTAAATGAAACTGGGATAAAAATGCCTGAATTTGTCCAATAGATATTCACAATTGCAACTGTTGGACTAATGATTACTCCCTAGATCATCTAGATGCAGACAAGAGTGGTATTGAACGTGTCACTCTCTGTCACATTGATTATTCAAAATTGTGTTAACGTTTGATCATGGGGTGTATTCATTCCACCGATTCTGTTGAAAAACGTTTCTTAAACTAAAGCAAAATAAATCAAACTGGGATATAAAAAAAAACGGAATTTGTCCAATAGAAATTCACATTGGCAAATGTTGAACTAATGATTGCTCCCTAGATCAACTAGATGCAGGCAAGAGTGTGCAGCTGTATTAAATGTGTCACCATGATTACTCAAAATTGTATACATTTAACATTTTCATTCATAGCCTAGGTTGTAGTAACCTCATGTAACCTAGCCTAAACCTATTGATGTTACATTGAGCTAGGTGAATGGAATATGAATGACAGTCATCTAATATGCATGCTTTTCGTAGAGTAGCCTCACATTAGTTGTACTTGGAGGAGGCTCCCACCAAACATTCCGCTCCCTGCATTTACATGATCATCCATTCTGGTCTGGAATTTAGCAATTTTATTACGGTTTTGGTTAGCGATTGTATCACAGTCATGGTTTTGTTTTTGACCTGCCTAGTTGAGGGCCTCTCTTCGGCCTCCTCCTATTACCTGCTGCTGCACTGCTCCCTGCCTGCCATGGTCTGTCTCTCCCCATCTGGTACAGGGCCCCCCCCCCGCCACTTTCTCTCTCTCTCCCGGAGCTTTGCTCGCCCACATCATTAGCGTACACCGCAGACTTTTTACTAATCTGCTGTTGGACGATTTGATTAGTGATTCTTGCTATGTTTGTTTTATTATTAAGGAATGCTTTTTGTATGAAGTAGTAGCTCATTTAACATTAGTGTTCAGCGTGGTGTTGGCTACATATCTTAGATTGTTCTGTTAACTTTGTACGTGCTTAGCGCAGCGTTTTCTCTCTCATGTTAATTGATAGGGCAATAAACAAACATGCTGCTGTTGCTCATTTTGCTGTTGTCTACCCTTGGCTTTTACAAGGTTGGCGATACTTTTAGAGCCCGTTGCTCTGTGAATGAGGGATTACTGTTTCTCCCTTGTGCCTTGGGAAAAACCACACTCTTGCTCTGTGAATGAGGGAATATATTACTGTTTCTACCTCGTGCCTTGGGAAAAACCACACTCTTGCTCTGTGAATGCATGCGAGAACTCTGCACATTTCTCCCAAACAACATGTGAGAAATCGGACTTTTGCGTTTACATGTCAGGACTGTTCTCTTGGTACATAACCACTTCTCTGGACTTTACACATCTCCTGAAATAGGTGGCGTTAAAGACTCTGGTGACTGTGGATTGTTGTTCAAGTGCTGTCTGTAAATCCAAATGTTGTAACCCCCGATCTAGACATGCCATTATCTTGCTGCTTCTACTGTCTGGAAATGTGCAATCTAACCCAGGTCCTGAAATTCTTACCCCTGCCGAATTCAGTAGTCGGCAGGGGTTGTATTGGATTGTATTTTCAAATTGTTATCACAGCATGTCAACTCTGAGTTTGTCTTGATGGAGGATCTGAATATGGATTGGTTAACATCTAGCTCTGATCAACTCAAAATTCTATACAATACCTATAATCTCAATCAGATTGTCAACAGTGTAACTAGGTTGAATGTAAAGTATCATCTGAAAACCACTGATTGATTTGATCTTAACCAACACTTCTCATCGTTTTAATGCATCTGGTATTTTTGACAAATTACATACGTCATCACTGTGCTATTGCCGGTGTGAGAGATGGTAAAATTCCTAAGTGATCTCCACGTGTCATTACGAAAAGAAACTGGAAGCAGTTTGATATTCAAGGTTTTTTTACATGAAGTATTTATCATTGAATGGAATAGATTTGAATGAATCCCTGATGTCGAATTAGCCTTTTCTTACTTCTACAATATATATATATATATATATGCTATAATAGAAATAAGGCCATGCTCATAAGAAAATCTATCATCCTCCCTCATCTTAAACGGCACCAACTGCCGCTTGTTTTGACTGAAATCTATTTGAAAGTCTATGGCAAGCCCTGGAAATATATTTTTTTACCATGATCAACAACCAATTTGACAGAGCTTGAAGAATTTTGAAAAGAATAATGGGAAAGTGTTGCACAATCCAGGTGTGGAAAGATCTTAGAGACTTGCCCAGAAAGACTCACAGTTTCAATAGCTGCCAAAGGTGCATCTGCAAAGTATCGAGTGTGAATACTAATCTAAATAAGATATTTCTGTGTTTCATTTTCAATACATTTTCAATTTTTTCTAAAAACATGTTTTCACTTTGTCATTATAGGGTATTGTGTGTAGATGGGTGAGAGAAAAAAACCAAATGATTTAATCCATTTAAATTTAAAGTCAAAGGGTATGAATACTTTCTGAAGGCACTGTACATGGCATATATTTTCAAAAGGCTAAAAACGTAATACTGTGTGCAGAAGGAGGACAAAAAAACATGCAAATGCTCACGTTACCTTTTCACCTTTGGGCCCAGGAGGTCCAATGGATCCTGGCTTACCAGCGTGGCCCTAAGAATAACCAAACCCATGATTATTCACCTGACAAGTCATATACTGCAACTCACTGTAGACAGACAGTACAATAACACAGAACTTGACATTGCGTAGATTGTCAACATGTGTTAACAGTGTATAATCATGATGCATTATAATAAACACACTAAGGACAGCAAAGGAGAGAGATATTTCCCTGGTATAATTACTTATTTGGCAGGCCCTCAGAAATCACTCAAAAACTTGGGTGGGGTGTGTGAGCAAGCTAAGAGTGAGTGTACAATACAAACTAACTAAATAGATACAAGGTGAACTTGTGGTGCCCTACATCGTTATCTAACTAAAAAACAGAATTAGACTGGCAATGACCTGGCGTCCTCCGGAGTTGCCAGAGGATTTGGGTATAAGAGTTTGAGGTTGACCATATCCAATTTACCTTTCGTCTTTGTTCCTGTTTGGCTAGGTGTGTGTTGCTGTGGTAGTATTGATACATTCTGTTGTCTAGTTGTGTTTGACTCAAAAACAGAATGAAAACTGGCAATGACCTGGCTGTTGAGGTGCCAAAGAATTTGGTTTTAAGGGTTTGGGGTTGGGCTTTGCCATTTCCAGTATAGCTTTTGTCTCTGTTCTGGCTTGACATTTTGTTTGCTTTGGTATTGATACGACACAGGTGTCCTGCTGTCTAGTTGTATTTGGCTGCAGAGCACTGTTGGTGTATGGGTGTGTGTGTGTGCAAGCTTGGTAGTGATTCGACACCAGGTGTTCTGTTGTCTTGTGTTGGACTAGAGAGAAGCCAGAAGGCGAGGCAGCGGCCACGGCCACACCTTGCTTGTCAGAGGAAAAGATGGTTCCAATCCACACATTATTTCACTTCAAGAGTGAAGGTTCAAAGCCAATGCAAAAATACACAGAAAGAGACAGCCAGGGGAGTTGGCAATGGATGCCACCTCTTTAAGGAACTCTGGAATGGGCTTAAAGAGACTTAGAGATGACCTGAGGGCGTGTTGCGTTCAGTGGGTTGTGTAGAACAGAACAAAGGCCATGTCAGATCCTCTCAGGTCCTTTGTGGTGAATCTCTCTGAGGCAGTGCTTGACTTGGACTGAAATAAGTGCCAGTGCTCATTTTGGGTGCCGTAACTGTTTATATTTAGGTGCAGGAGCTCCACAATACTTATGATCTAATATTCTATAAGAGGAACAGGAGCTTAAGCAGTAGAACATTTTGAGGTGCAGGCACTCAGCTCTGGTGAGCTTCTGTCCAAGTCAAGCACTGCTTTGAGGTGAATAGAGATGAATCTGATAAGGACACTCTGGAATCATGATTTGGTGTGAGTGACATGTCACCAGAACAGGACTTAGATTCACACCTGTTTTGTTGTTTGTGTGTGTGTGTGTGTGTGTGTGTGTGTGTGTGTGTGTGTGTGTGTGTGTGTGTGTGTGTGTGTGTGTGTGTGTGTGTGTGTGTGTGAGACCGAGTGAGGCATTGACTTAAGGAGAGAAAGAAAGATCGAGAGAGACAGAGGGAGTGATGGAGAGAAAGAGAAAGACTGAGAGAAAGAGAAGTGTGTGTATGTTGTTATTATAGCCAGACAGGAGTAACTCACTGTGTATCCTGCCATTCCAGGCATCCCCCCAGGCCCCATAAATCCCGGACGACCCTGAAAATGATGCAAAAAACAGCCACACATTAGTTTTTACAGAAATTTGTTTTGATATTCTATCTGTACTATGTGGTAATGCTAAATATAACCTTGGCGTCTGAATCCATGGAACTGAGGAGTTGTATGTCACTAAGGCATACATATTTTCCTTCACCAGCTATCACAACAGAGTTTTCAAGGCCTAACACTGGAAAAGGAGTTCTGTTCTCAACTGAAAGGAACATCCTGGCTTTTTCTTCATTTTCCTGTGTGATCCCGTGCTGCAGGGGGAAAACGATTATTCATATCCTCTGCTCTGTTTCTGACATCAGGCTTTTACAACTCATAACAGAACCTATTAGGGATATTGCTTGTCCCCAAATACTACCAGATTAGCAAGCTGCTAATTGCTATACAAAACTTACAGTTAGAACTATAACTACTGTTCCCAGAAGGAGGGAAGCAAGGTACAACATAGCTATGGGGGGAGTTTGAGCACTTGGCCTGACAAGGCCAATGAACACCGTGCCTCAACGGAAGCCCCACCTTCCACAGGTGATAAACTCGAGGCGCATATTAATTCCTTCAATTCAGAACCACTCTTCACCGAGCCTGGAACTGGGTGGTGTGGGACCCGAACAGGTGTTGTACCTTGTTTCCCTCCTTCAGGGAACAGTAGTTATAGTCATAACTGTACATCCCCTTTGAGTCGGTCAACTCGGTACAACACAGCTACGGAGACATGAAATCACATTCCAAGCAAACCCCAGCGGACACCAATTGAAATTGCCCACGGCAGACCTGCAGTACCCGGGTATTGTGCAATCTGTGCACTGCTTAATGATCCTATCCTGCCATAGCCGTATTCACACTGTGGGCTACACTGGCGGCAGTGACATCCAAGAGATAAAACCTGAGAAAACTGTGTGGTGATGCCCAATGCACCACACTAAAAATATCTCCAACAGGTAACCCTTTAAACAACGCCCGAGATGCCACCAGACCCCTGGTGGAGTGGGCATGTGCACTGTTAGGCAATCCCTGCCCTTTTCTGCCACATGCCAGAGAAATAGCCTCCACAATTCAGTTGTAGAGACTCTAATTCGAAAACGCTCAGCCATGAGCCGGATTAGCAAAACAGACAAAGTTGGTCACACAAATGGACACCCCTGGTCTGCTCAATGTACATGCGTACAAGAGACCACCACCCCGGATATCCAGCCCTGTGAGGCACATAGGGAGAGAGTGAAAGTCCACACTGGGACAATAGGAACCGAGACCGCAACACTCCCTGTCTGTTGATGTATGTCACCACTGTCCCGCTGTTGGTCCTCATAATGGCCTGGCAAGAATGGGGAAAAGCGCCTGAGTACTATGTACACCGTCAAAAGCCCCAGCTAATTGATGTGCAGTGTTCGCAACTCCCAAATTGAGCTGCCCTTGCACAGCGCACTCCACCCTTGGGAGAATGAGTCTGTCGTGATCACTCTGCGGGATATAACTCAACCCATGGGGGTCCCCAGCAACAACAGAGCGGGTCCCTCCACCGAGCCAGAGCTGTAGGCATGATGGGGACACGCGGAGTGACCGGTTTAATTGGCACGGTGCGTCCAAGCGAGTGTCTATTATCTACCACTGGAAAGGTTGCATCAGCAACATGGGGGTGACCAGGGCCATTATAGAAACCATCATCCCTAATAGGCACAGGCACTGGCAAAAACGACAGACAAAATTGGGGCAATCAGCACGAAAACCGGCCTCCCAATAGGGGGACAAGAACCCACGATCCTCGATTGTGTCCAACTCGAGACGGAATGCACTGAGATGGAGCCAAATAGCTATTATTGATCCACTATGAAACCCAGAGGCTGAACATGGGAAACCAGCATGAATGCAGGTAACAACACCCGCTCCCTTGGCTACCACCAGCCAATTATCCAGGTAGTCCAATATCCTGAGCCCCAAACACTGCACAGGGATGCACAACAAATTGTAGCCAATACCCCGACTTCGCTGCTCACATAATCCAGGGCAATTGGGTGACACAGACAGAGAGTCTCCCAAAATAGTGCCATCTGAAGGGGTGGAACATTACCTGTAAATTTTTCCATTTACACAATTGTCAGTGTCTGACTGTAGGGAAATTACTCTTTATTCAGCTGACATTTGGAGGACTCAACTCTTGAAACACTGTGGAACTTGGGGTAGAAACAATATGTTTAAGTGCCAATGTTTGCCTGAACCTCGGTCAACTCCGGATTCGAGGGCTTCATACCCGATTGGTTGTGCCACTTGGGGGTACCGTTGTCACAACAAACATCTGGGGAGGAAGGCAAGCTAAGTACCCTGGGACTAAACACGTCCCTCTGCAACTGGATCCTGGACTTCCTGACGGGCCGCCCTCCAGGTGGTAAGGGTAGGTAACAACACATCCGCCATACTGATCCTCAACACGGGGGCCCCTCAGGGGTGTGTGCTCAGTCCCCTCCTGTACTCCCTGTTCACTCATGACTGCATGGTCAGGGACGACTCCAACACCATCATCAAGTTTGCAGATGACAACAGTGGTAGGCCTGTTCACTGATAATGATGAGACAGCCTGATGAGACCTGGCCGTGTGGTGCCAGGACAACAACCTCTCCCTCAACGTGATGAAGACAAAGGAGATGATTGTGGACTACAGGAAAAGGAGGACCAAGCACGCCTCCATTCTAATCTCACCAGCTGTAGTGGAGCAAGTTAAGAGCTTCAATTTCCTTGGTGTCCACATAACCAACATACTATCACGGTCCAAACACATTAAGACAGTCGGGCCTATTCCCCCTCAGGAAATTGAAAACATTTGTCATGGGTCCTCAGATCCTCAAAAGGTTGTACAGCTAGAGCATCTTGACTGGTTGTATCACTGCCTGGTATGGCAACTGCTCGGCATCCGATCACAAGGCACTACAGAGAGTAGTGTGTATGGCCCAGTGTGTATGGCCCAGCCAAGCTTTCTGCCATCCAGGACCTCAGAGGAAGGCCCTAAAAATGGTTAGACTCCAGCCACCCTAGTTATAGACTGTTCTCTCTGTTATCGCAAGGCAAGTGGTACCGGAGCACCAAGTCTAGGTCCAAAAGGCTTCTTAACAGCTTCTACCCCCAAGACACAAGACTCCTGAACAGCTAATCAAAGGGCTACCAAGACCCCTCATTTGCAATGCTGCTACTCTGTTTATTATCTAGGCATAGACACTTTAACTCTACCAACATGTACATATCACCTCAACTAACTAGTGCCCCCGCACATTGACTTGGTACCGGTTCCCCCTGTATATAGCCTCCACATTGACTTGGTACCGGTTCCCCCTGTATATAGCCTCCACATTGACTTGGTACCGGTTCCCCCTGTATATAGCCTCCACATTGACTTGGTACCGGTTCCCCCTCTATATATCCTCCACATTGACTTGGTACCGGTTCCCCCTTTATATAGCCTCCACATTGACTTGGTACCGGTTCCCCCTGTATAGAGCCTCCACATTGACTTGGTACCGGTTCCCCCTGTATAAAGCCTCCAAATTGACTTGGTACTGGTTCCCCCTGTATAAAGCCTCCACATTGACTTGGTACCGGTACCCCGTATAAAGCTCCACATTGACTTGGTACCGGTTCCCCCTGTATATAGCCTCCACATTGACTTGGTACCGGTTCCCCCTGTATATAGCCTCCACATTGACTTGGTACCGGTTCCCCCTGTATATAGCCTCCACATTGACTTGGTACCGGTTCCCCCTCTATATATCCTCCACATTGACTTGGTACCGGTTCCCCTTTTATATAGCCTCCACATTGACTTGGTACCGGTTCCCCATGTATAGAGCCTCCACATTGACTTGGTACCGGTTCCCCCTGTATAAAGCCTCCACATTGACTTGGTACCGGTTCCCCCTGTATATAGCCTCCACATTGACTTGCTACCGGTTCCCCCTGTATATAGCCTCCACATTGACTTGGTACCGGTTCCCCCTGTATAAAGCCTCCACATTGACTTGGTACCGGTTCCCCCTGTATATCGCCTCCACATTGACTTAGTACCGGTTCCCCCTGTATAGAGCCTCCACATTGACTTGGTACCGGTTCCCCTGTATAAAGCCTCCACATTGACTTGGTACCGGTTCCCCCTATATAAAGCCTCCACATTGACTTGGTACCGGTTCCCCCTGTATAAAGCCTCCACATTGACTTGGTACCGGTTCCCCCTGTATAAAGCCTCCACATTGACTTGGTACCGGTTCCCCTGTATAAAGCCTCCACATTGACTTGGTACCGGTTCCCCTGTATAAAGCCTCCACATTGACTTGGTACCGGTTCCCCCTATATAAAGCCTCCACATTGACTTGGTACCGGTTCCCCCTGTATAAAGCCTCCACATTGACTTGGTACCGGTTCCCCTGTATAAAGCCTCCACATTGACTTGGTACCGGTTCCCCCTATATAAAGCCTCCACATTGACTTGGTACCGGTTCCCCTGTATAAAGCCTCCACATTGACTTGGTACCGGTTCCCCCTATATAAAGCCTCCACATTGACTTGGTACCGGTTCCCCCTGTATAAAGCCTCCACATTGACTTGGTACCGGTTCCCCTGTATAAAGCCTCCACATTGACTTGGTACCGGTTCCCCCTATATAAAGCCTCCACATTGACTTGGTACCGGTTCCCCTGTATAAAGCCTCCACATTGACTTGGTACCGGTTCCCCCTATATAAAGCCTCCACATTGACTTGGTACCGGTTCCCCCTGTATAAAGCCTCCACATTGACTTGGTACCGGTTCCCCTGTATAAAGCCTCCACATTGACTTGGTACCGGTTCCCCCTATATAAAGCCTCCACATTGACTTGGTACCGGTTCCCCCTATATAAAGCCTCCACATTGACTTGGTACCGGTTCCCCCTATATAAAGCCTCCACATTGACTTGGTACCGGTTCCCCCTGTATATAGCCTCCACATTGACTTGGTACCGGTTCCCCCTGTATAAAGCCTCCACATTGACTTGGTACCGGTTCCCCCTATATAAAGCCTCCACATTGACTTGGTACCGGTTCCCCCTGTATATAGTCTCCACATTGACTTGGTACCGGTTCCCCCTGTATAAAGCCTCCACATTGACTTGGTACCGGTTCCCCCTTTATAAAGCCTCCACATTGACTTGGTACCGGTTCCCCCTGTATATAGCCTCCACATTGACTTGGTACCGGTTCCCCCTGTATAAAGCCTCCACATTGACTTGGTACCGGTTCCCCCTGTATAAAGCCTCCACATTGACTTGGTACCGGTTCCCCCTGTATATAGCCTCCACATTGACTTGGTACCGGTTCCCCCTGTATAAAGCCTCCACATTGACTTGGTACCGGTTCCCCCTGTATAAAGCCTCCACATTGACTTGGTACCGGTTCCCCCTGTATAAAGCCTCCACATTGACTTGGTACCGGTTCCCCCTGTATATAGCCTCCACATTGACTTGGTACCGGTTCCCCCTGTATAAAGCCTCCACATTGACTTGGTACCGGTTCCCCCTGTATAAAGCCTCCACATTGACTTGGTACCGGTTCCCCCTGTATATAGCCTCCACATTGACTTGGTACCGGTTCCCCCTGTATAAAGCCTCCACATTGACTTGGTACCGGTTCCCCCTTTATAAAGCCTCCACATTGTTATTTTACTGCCGCTGTTTAATTATTTGTTACTTTTATTTTTACAAAGCTATTTTTTACTTAACACTTATTTTCTTAAAACTGCATTGTTGGTTAAGGGCTTGTAAGTAAGAATTTCACTGTAATGCCTCCACAGGTTGTATTCGGAGCATATGACAAATACATTTGGATTTGATTTGAAGGGGAGACCCCAGCCTGTGCCATCTCCCCTCTCACCAAGTTAGGTGCACACATAAAAAACTATCATGGAAGTTATCAGGCTCAGCGGTCATAGGTACCAGTGACACCGCACCTTACAACTCCGCTGGAAAAGGGACAGACCGCTCTGAAAAACTGACCCCATCTGTGATAATAGACAGGGTGATTCCAATTCCCAGGAACAAAACATATTGAGCAGGAGACAGACAGCTTATCTTGGAGTTCATACAGTATGAACCACAGAGACCGGGTTTGGGATAACAGCATGATTGCCAACTGCCGAGTCCATAACCTGTATCACTAAGCACCTCATAGGGACCAGTGAGCTAGAGGGAGGAATCAGCAATGAATCCCAGTAATAAGCTAACTATGGGGAGGGATGCCCCCTTGTGGAAATAGAGTACCTGATACCGTATAGCCCGCCTGCAGCCAGGCCCTTTAATAGGCACAGGAGCTCCAGCAATGTTTGATTGTTATCACATATGTGACTCATTTCAGGAAACTAGGTGTATGTTGCACCTCAGTACCTCACAGGAGGAGCATTTGAACGTAAATATACATTTTTTTTTCAAAAAGCATATTTTGGGGGCAGATATGCCTTCTGGAACATGTGAACTTTCACGTATCTTCACAAACTTGCATTCCATCCATAAATAGTTGGTTTAGCCAGGGAAAAAGTCAGGAACCTTCCCACTAGCCATGATTGGTTGAGATAATGTATGGGCTGGACATGCCAGGAGATGAGTTTGGATTTGTCTGCCATGTAGCACGCTTCTGTCTATAACATGAGCTGTTCAGTATGTGTTGACAGTCCTTTCTCCCACACCGTTTTTGAACGATATAACGTTAGCCATCGAGAACTACAACGATTTTGCTACTTTTCTTAACAACATTGATGCCCTGAATTTATCCGGCGCTATCAACAGATCAGTAGGAATAAGTGATTAGCTTTCTGCACACGCCATGGTCAGTGTGAACTGGGGTGACTTGACAACGCTGGCCAAACAAGATGTAGCTACAAAATAAATGTAGTTAAAATGTTCCCGTCTGCCGTGAAGCGTTCATTCATGTATGCAGATAAGAGTAGCTACATTTTCCAGATATAAGTTTCTAATTTAGTCAGAAATTCATTTTTATTGCAACTTAGAGCATACTGTTAGTTAGCTAGCAAACGGTAGCTTGCTGGCTCACTAGCTAACATTAGGTGTATGATCTGTGTAGTAATATCATTTGAATCAGAAACCCATTTGCATTGCTTGTTATAGCCTAATGTTAGCTAGTTAACATTGAACCTAGTTTGTTAGCTTTAACTATCTGCAGATATGACAATGTTTGTATTGGTAGTAACATGAGTTGGGGTTAAGCCGGTTAATTGTTTAGCTAGTTAGCTACATGTCTAAACAAAAGACTCCACTTTGGCCTGATTATTTCATGGTCCCATCGAATTAGCAGGTGTGTCTGGGGGTGATAACGGCCATCGATTGTATTTCATGAAAATGTTCACATGTCTAGACAATAGTGACCCATCCAATTAGCTAGATGTGGGTGAGGGGTGGTTATAGTATTTCCTTCACGTGACCGATCAATTTAGATAAGTGTGTCGGGTAAGCGTCATCTAATAATGATAGAATATTTAACAAATATTTTTATCTGGACACTTTCTGTTTTTGACATTGATACTATGCAAGTATGCAAGTACTTTCACTGTACCGTTTACTCCTTCTGTATCCTGTGCATGTGACAAATAAACCTTTATTTGATATAGCATGTGTTTTACCACAAGGCTTAAGAGGGTGTGAGCGATGCTGGATGGGTGTAGAAAAAGAGGAGCTCTCCAGTAGGTTTACCAAAACATTCAAGGGTGAATGACCTCAAAAGTGTGGTTTCAAGTTTATCAACGTTCGAAGCAGAATTCATTTCCCATTGTTCCTCAACTGCAGTGTATGATATACCATTTTCTAGCTGTTGTGAGGATTATTGTTAGCATGCTGTCTCGTGAAAGTAATGAAGTGATGTGTTTAGTTTGTCAACATAGCTACAACGAGCTGTGGCTAAAAACAGCCTCAAAACGGGGTCAGTCAGACTTTCATGCTTGCCATACAGAGTTGAAATGTTCAGCCAATACATTTTTGAATTGAATAACTTTGCTCGCGAACTTCAGAGCTGTAACGATTTAACTGTTTGGCAAGTACAAATGCATACTAGCAGTAGTCATCAACCCTGCTCAAGTCTACACTTTCAGGGTGATGCGATACAACATCATAATCTCACTGGCTTCATCTCAGGCAAACTGTCATTGGCTATAGCTGATCATGTTCTCAAAACGTGTCGTTGCACATCTCACAATACAAGAGCACTGCAAATGTTGTTGGAAAAACACGTTTGACAATATCAGGATGTCTGGGATGGCTCAAAGACGGCATCGGTAGCCCTCAGATTACATCTCTCACCTGCTCATATTTAACGAGCGTCGGTGACGGCCGCGTACCTCAAGTATGCAAGTACTTGGGTTTTTTGTCTCCGATCTCAAAAACTTGTCTGGGAGAGCTAAATTGGAGCCATAATCGTTTATTATACACCCAAATGTAGTTTTGCTAAGCCAGTAGCCAGCTCCCTGGCATGATCCCCACGGGCTAGTGCTAGCCAAGCCCACTGCCAGCACGGAGCTAGCCAAAGAACACCGCGTGGCATCTTCTTTCGGTCTCGAGAATCTCTCTGACCACAGCACGGTCCGTTTAGAATAACCAAGGGACTGAACGCTGCATATGCTAAACGAGAGAGCTACAAAAACAGTTCCACCATGTGAGACAGGGATCGCCTGTGGCAGTACGCTAGCTAGCTCGCTAATCTGACTGGCACGCTATGCAGTGCTGTTGAGCTAGCCTGATCCCCGTCCACATTAAACCAGATCATCGGCCAAGTCTGGGAAGAGAGGTATGGAGTACACACCGACCCGGCCGCCCTCTCACTTAAAGTTACCTCCCTTAGCCGGCGACAGAGCGCACAGCAAATGGATTGAGCTCGGGCTGCTTTTGTACGCCTTAGACAGACAGGACAAGTCCCAATTCATCCCCAGGGTCCGTAACTCAGACCCAGACAAGGTACGGGCACTTGTGAGAAGAAGCCATAAGAGTATCGTTGGAGGGAGATTTTTATTTTCATTTTTAACGTGAGTATCTTTTATTTATTTGGGCATGGTCTTAAACCTGAATTTGTCTTGTTAGCCTTGATCATTTTGGTTGTGTTTGCAATCGTACTCAGCCAGTCTAAACAGGCAGAAGAATTGGTAGGGAACTTCACAAAACCAGTTACCAAACTTTAACAGACACAACGTGTGTGCATCCCCTCCTTAAGTGGGACAGTTAAGCCTGATACATTTAGCTTATTTTTAAGAAATGTCTGAATTGTTCTGCTCAGCTCGAAGTGAAGAGCAGAAGAATTGAAGGAGTGAATCCGTGCCTCAGGTTTATCATGTGGAACACAGGGCTTCCGGAGAGGCACGTGTTCTAATGTTCTTGAGCAGAGGGCGGTAGCGCGTGAACTCCCCCCATAGCTTGTGTTGTACTGAGTTGACCGACTGAAAGGGAACAAAGAAAGATTAGCTTCCGAGCTTATAATGGAATGACATAGGAAAAGACTCCGATCACTTTGCATTAGTTTTAAGCTACTGAGCCGACCGAGGCTTGGCCAGGTTTGAACAAAGTCATGTTTAGGTTACTCTGCTTTCTGCTTTTACTGTTTCAGATGTTTTTACAGTTGGTTACTTACAGTTGGTTATTCTCCGGAGACACTCATGGAAATTAGTTAGTCTTATTAATGGAATATCACAGACCTGCCAATGAGATGGGGACTACACTGAACAAAAATATAAACGCAACTTGCAACAATTTAAAATATTTTACTCAGTCACACTATATAAGGACATCAGTCAGTAGAAAGACATTAATTAGCCCCTAAT
Organism: Oncorhynchus masou masou; assembly: GCF_036934945.1. Classification (NCBI taxonomy): domain Eukaryota; kingdom Metazoa; phylum Chordata; class Actinopteri; order Salmoniformes; family Salmonidae; genus Oncorhynchus; species Oncorhynchus masou. Next base: position 36,450,013 of record NC_088226.1, on the reverse strand, counting down.
ATAGGGATTTCACATGACTGGGAATACAGATATGCATCTGTTGGTCACAGATACTTTAAAAAAAGGCAGGGACTTAGATCAGAAAACCAGTCAGTGTCTGGTGTGGCCACCATTTGCCTCATGTCGCCGTTGATTGTGGCCTGTGGAATGTTGTCCCTCTCCTCTTCAATGGCTGTTCGAAGTCTATGGATATTGACGGGAACTGGAAACGCTGTCGTACACATCAAACCAGAGCATCTCAAAGCTGCTCATCGGGTGAATATGCAGGCCATGGAGGAACTAAAACATTTTCAGCTTCCAGGAATTGTTGCAACATGGATCTCGTCACCGTATCTTGATGCATTCAAATTGACATTGATAAAATGCCATTGTGTTCGTTGTCTGAAGCTTATGCCTGCCTGTACTTCCCCATACCATAACCCCACCGCCACCATGTTCCCAAAGTTGACATCACCAAACCACTCGCCCACACGATGCCATACACGTTGTCTGACATCTGCCCTGTACAGTTGAAGCCAGCATTTGTCTGTGAAGAGCACACTTCTCCAGCGTGCCAGTGGCCATCGAAGTTGAGCATTTTCCCACAGAAGTCAATTGCTATGCCGAACTGCAGTGAAACCGCTCGGGTGAGAATGATGAGCACTCAGATGAGCTTCCCTGAGACGGTTTCTGACTGTTTGTGCAGAAATGATTTGGGTTGTGCAAACACAAAGTTGAATCAGCTGTCCGGGTGGCTGGTCTCAGACGATCCCTGCAGGTGAAGAAGCCTGATGTGGAGGTCTTGGGTTGGTGTGGTTACATGTGGTCTGCGGTTGTGAGGCTGGTTGAACATACTGCCAAATTCTCTAAAACAACATTGGAGGCAGCATATGGTAGTGAAATTAACATTCAATTCTCTGGCAACAGCTCTGCTAGACATTCCTGCAGTCAGAATGGTAATTGGACGCTCCTTCAAAACTTGAGACATCTGTGGCATTGTGTTGTGTGACAAAACTGCACATTTTAGAGTGAACTTTTATTGTCCCCAGCACAAGGTGCATCTGTGTAATAATCATGCTATTTAATCATCTTCTTGATATGCCACATCTGTCAGGTGGATGGATTATCTTGGCAAAGGGTAAATGCTCACTAACAGGGATGTAAACACAACATTTTAGATAAATAACTTTCTTGTGAATATGGAACATTTCAGGGATATTTTATTTCACCTCATGAAACATTGGACCAACACTTTACATGTTGCATTTATATTTTTGTTCAATATATGTAATAAGTCAATTGTGAGTGTTCGTGAGTGTCAATAACCAATAACCATTTCTACTGGGTGGTAGGATGCTGAGTGTGTTACCTCATCACAATCAACGAGGACACTAAAACAGTCCCATTTAAAGTGTTTATTGTTGAGACTGTAGCTTCGTGGATGCTGTCCTCCTGGCCAGATCATTTTTTATTACAAAGCCTTGATCCTTCAGTGACTTCAGTGATCAGTATGAGCTTACTTTTGGATCGCTCGCTCTTTAATGTACATAAAACTGGGAGACCTAGAAAAAACAAAATACCTTACAGATTTACGCCCTTCAGTACTAATGAGGGACACTTTGTTAAACAGATTTAAATGGAATTGTCAGGTTCCCACACAGGAAGTTAGGTCACAGACTATACTGGAATAAAAGGAAAGTGGGTACTGACTGCAGGGCCTCTGGTTCCTCTGGCACCTTTCAGTCCTGTGCCCCCTTTCTGGCCCATGTCCCCGATGTCCCCTGTCTCACCGATATGACCTGGTTTGCCTGCCTCTCCCTGAACACAAGACAATAACAAAGGTGTGTGTGTGTGTGTGTGAGTGCAGCATGGACACTGATGTATCGCTGATGATGAGGATCCAAGTGATGTGCAGAGCCTTCAAAAAGTATTCACACCCCTTGACTTTTTCCACATTTTGTTGTGGTACAGCCTGAAATTAAAATAGATTCAATTTAGATTTGTGTCAATGATCTACACACAATACCCCATAATGACAAAGTGGAATTATGTTTTTGAAATGTTTACAAATTAATTAAACATGAAAAGCTGAAATGTCTTGAGTCAATAACTATTCAACCCCTTTGTTATGGCAAGCCTAAACAAGTTCAGGAGTAAAAATGTGCTTAACAAGTCACATAATAAGTTGCATGGACTCACTCTGTGCACAATAATATTGTTTACCATGATATTTTGAAAGACAACTCTGTAGCTGACAAATACAATAATCTGTAAGGTCCCTTATTCGAGCAGTGAGTTTCAAACACAAATTCAACCACAAAGACCTCGGAGGTTTTCCAATGCCTCAAAAAGAAGGGCACCTATTGGTAGATGGGTAAAAATGAAAAAAAAAGTAGACATTAAATATCTCTTTTAGATTGGTGAAGTTATTAATTGCACTTTAGATGGTATATCAATACATCCATTCAGTCACTACAAAGATACAGGCGTCTTTCCTAACTCGGTTGCTGGAGAAGAAGGAAACCGCCCAGGGATTTCACCATGAGGCCAATGGTGACTATAAATAGTTACAGAGTTTCATGGCTGTGATAGGAGAAAACTGAAGATGGATCAACAACATTGTATTTACTCCACAATACTATCCTAATTGACAGAGTGAAAAGAAATACAAATATTCCAAAACATGGATCCTGTTTGCAACGAGGCATTAAAGAAATGCTGAAAAATACATGGCAAAGTAATTCACTTTTTGTCCTGAATACAAAGTGTTATGTTTGGGGTAAATCCAATACCACACATCACTGAGTAAGTACTACTCTCCATATTTTCAAGCATAGTGAAGGCTGCATAATTTTATGGTTATGCTTGTAATTGTCAATGACTGGGAAGTTTATCAGGATAAATTAATTTACCTTTCAGCAGGACAATACCTAAAACACAAGGCCAAAACTACACTGGAGTTGCTTACCACGAAGACAGTGAATGTTCCTGAGTGGCCTAATTAAAGTTTTGGCTTAAATCTACTTGAAAATATGTGGCAAGACCTGAAATGTTTGTTTTAGCAAGGATCAACAACAAAGTTGACAGTGCTTGAAGAATTTAGAAAATAATACAAGGGCAAATGTTGCATAGTCCAGGTGTGGAAAGCTCTTAGAGACCCAGAAAGACAGTAATCACTGCCAAAGGTGCTTCTACAAAGTATTGACTCAGGGGTGTGAATACTTATGTAAATGAGCTATTTCTGTATTTCATTTTCAATACATTTGGAAACATTTCTAAAAACATGTTTCCACTTTGCCATTATGGGGTATTGTGCATAGACGGTTGAAAACAAATTACCAATTTAATCCATTTTGAATTCAGGCTGTAACACAACAACAAAATGTGGAATAAGTCAAGGAGTATGAATACTTTCTGAAGGCACTGTATCAACACATGCTAGTAAAACATCTGAATGGTTACCTTCTTGCCATGCCTGCCACGGTTCCCCAGGGGACCCTGTTTCCCCTCCGGTCCCTGGTAGAGAGTCAAACTCATTAGAAACAATCCATGGACTTGTCTAGACTACTGACCTTTGTCACACCTCCTTTGTTGCAGTGTGCCCACACCACCTTGAATGCCCCAGGGACTAGAAGGCTTTGTTAAAGTGAAGACTGCCCCCTACTGGGACCCATAGGCATCATCGCATTTGGCTCTATTGTTGTAATTATTGTTTGTCTGAAAAACTTACAGGGAAACCACTTTTTCCAGCCAGTCCGGTGGCCCCAGGAAGCCCAGGGTCTCCCTCTATCCCCCTGTCCCCTGCCTCGCCCATTGGCCCACGGTCACCTGGCTCTCCCTGAGGCAAAGATAGGGAGAGCAAAAGATAGCATTCAGCAAAATATTATGCTGTTGAGGTCAAATGTGTAATAGAGTGTACAAACACCCTAATTTGGCTGAACATTCAGTATGTTTACCTTTGGACCATCTTTTCCCAGGGGCCCGTCCTCACCAGCAGGACCTGGAAGACTCTATAAACAAAGAATCACACATTACCAAAACCATAGCAACACATACTGTTACAAGTAATAGCATGCTAAATGTTCCTATGGAATGAATTTATTGGGCAGTACGTATAGACGACTCATATGTATGTACACTCAGACCCACAGGGCATGGAACATGTGTAACATGTGTGTTCTTGTAGATTGGAAAGAGCCTGACTGTGGTGACGATTATATTTTCCTTCCAGTATATGTAAGCCATTGGGGTTAACGGAAAAATGCTTGCTGTTTTCTCTATTGCGTACTCCAATAATCCAACATGTCTGGAGAATTTAGCTATTAGTGTCAATAAGAATGTACAATAAAAACAGTGTGATTATTTGAGTAATCATAAACAGGATCTCTGAGTTTAAGCTTGGACACAAAGGACCCTCTCTTTCTCTACAGGGATTTTCTAAGTCTCCGTGGGGCTTTCCTCTTGCCCAAAGAGAGAGAGAGAGAAACATCCCTAAAGGTTATTGATACAGTCCAAAAGACAAAAAACAAATCAGTCGCAACGCTGCGCTGGCCGTATCCGGCCCGAGGATTACACGCCTCCATCAAATGAGGGCAGAGTAAATATACTGGCATATCGGATTCTCCCAAACACAAGCAGAGCAGGATTAGAATCATAGACTGTGATTAAAAGGTATTCTGAAGTACTCAGGACTCACTCTCATTCCCTGCTGTCCTTGTTCCCCCTCTCCTCCAAACGGCCCCACATCGCCCTGCAGGGACACAACAGCAGAGGTGCTCAGGAGTACATACAAATATAAGACTATAAGGCAAGCTAAACTCTAAGTTATGTATTTGAGTCTTTAGGTGCTGGACCCCAAGAGTAAACCGACTTGAAAATAAAGTATTGCTGACATTTTTAAGTATTTTATTTATGAGTGTTGACCGCCTTTTTTCATACAAGTGCTCAGGAGGTCATCTACCTCTCAGAGGGACACTAACAGCCCCACAGGGGTGATCAGGAGTTCACAGAACAGAAGCCATAACCCTCCCTGAGGATTGTGGGTAGCCTACTAAATGGGACCTGGGGCCGCTCACATCTTAACATTGACATATTGCCCTCTTTCCTAAGGCAACTTTAATCATGTTGAGGTAGATCAACCATACGAGTTTAATGGGGGAGTAGGCTAGGCAGTAAACTAGACGTTATGGCAAAATGTAGATTTCTGCCTAAATAGACATACCCAAAAGTAATTTTTAATGAAATGGCCATAACCATGAACTAGTAATGCTGCATAGTTTGAGAAAGGTCTGGAACTCACCTTTCTGTTAAAAATTGTTATACATTGCTGAGGTGTACTTACTTTGAGGACACAAGTTTAAGTACATAGTACAAATATCAGGACAATATTAAAATAGAACAAATGACTGAAAGGCTTTCTAAATGTAGTAACAATCAAATTATAAATGAATTACAATAAGATTTCACCTTTCTTATAACTGCAAAATAAATATGATTTGATTCAGTGATAGTACAATTTTGGGCCCATTTCATATAACTGACGACATAGCACTTTCTGCCAAGCCTCCTCTGAGCAACACAGAGACACCACTGCATGTTCGCAGACTTGTGACAACTTCAGCTGTACACACAACGTGATTTCATGCCTCTGTGACCCAGAGAACGTGTTTTCAATTCTACAAATGTATTGAGTATTTTTTCATATTGAGAGCTCTAAATCCGTCCGAGAATATCACAGTGAGATGAAACCATGATGGTAGTAATGTACAGTTCGCAATTGATTAATTATTAACAACTATTTTGACTGTCTCGAGAGTCACGATTCGTTTTTCCTAGTGACTCGTTCATTTTAGTCACTTGTTTGACCTAATGGATAATTGATAACACGGTGCAAGAATGAATGCAATTAATTGATTATTGAATGTTATGGACACAGCTTTGAAGAACCAAAACATACACAGCCTTCCTCTGCTCAAGACAACTCGAGAAAACAAATCACTTGAGGGTATCACGCCTGCTCCCGCTCTGCCCCACTGACGATCAAGGGCGCTGGGCTCCCCAGCATTACGCACTCCTGCCACCATCATTACGCACACCTGTCTTCCCCCGCATCAGCAATTATTGGACTCAATCACCTCTGTCATTACCTCCATTATATCTGTCTGTTCCCCCGCTCTGTTCCCCACCTCAACATTGATTGTCATATGTCCTTGTATACCCGTGTGCTGACGCTGTTCCTGTCTTGTTCCATGTCTGTTCCGATTAAATGTTTGACTCCCCGTACCTGCTTCTCTACTCCACTGTCTGTCCTGACGATACGGTGCTAAATAATCTAACTGACCTGGCGGCAGACAAGCAATTGCGTTCCGCCAAGAGTCGTTCCTAATCTAGTCCGGTTGTGGCTGCAAATAGACCTCTTTTCAAAGGTATCAATAAATGATTGTATTTGTATGCCTTGCAATCATAATCTAGTCCAGTTGTGGCTGCAAATAGACCTTGTTTCAAAGGTATCAATAAATGATTGTATTTGTATGCCTAGCAATCATAATCTAGTCCGGTTGTGGCTGCAAATAGACCTTGTTTCAAAGGTATCAATAAATTATTGTATTTGTATGCCTAGCAATCATAATCTAGTCCGGTTGTGGCTGCAAATAGACCTTGTTTCAAAGGTATCAATAAATTATTGTATTTGTATGCCTAGCAATCACAAATGTACATTGTTTGAAGCAGACTTTTACGAGTCTCAGTCACAAATGACCGCTCCAATAAGCCCCCTATGGTGAACAAGATGGCAGTATTGTGATTGTTTTGAGTTTTAAGTTCATCGTTCGCTGGTAGGGGGTCCTGCGTACTCTGGGCATTACTGACTCAAATGAACAAAAGATTTGTTCTTTTGACTGAACGAGTTGAAAAGATCAGATTCAGTAAAAAAAGAGCCGAACTTCCGGTCACGACACGATTGCTGAAATTGTTAGACTGTCCCCTTTAATATGCAGTCTCCTAGGCTGGGCTCCGTCGCTCAGAGGGAGAGTAAATTAATTATTTGTCTGGTTCAGCCCAAAAAATGTGACACATCACTCCCTAATCAAATATGGTATGTGAAACCTGACACTTCAGTCAGCTCCGCTGACAGAATGGTCGCGGAAGGCAGACAGATGGGGCTTTCTGGCACCAGAAGGCACTTGACCCTGCGACGTCCACAGAGCGCTTTGTACATCAAAATGTCCATCAGAAAAGGTCAAGAATTGCTCAAACTACCCTAAATAAGACACGTAACATCTAAGAAGCTGTAGTCTGAGTTGTAGTAAGACTGATGGGCCTTGGATGAGTCTGGCTGTCATTTCGTTTTGTGAGGTTTAAAACCACAATCAGTTGTTCACCAGAACACTGACCTTTATCCCAGGTTCTCCAACTGGACCCGGTTCACCCTCTCCGCCAGGAGCACCCTGTGCGGAAAAGAGAAGAGGAGTAAGACAAAAAGTGTGTGTGTGTGTGAGAAAGAGTCAGCAAGTGTATCCAGATGTATAGTGAAATTCACAGCTAACCAGTATTTAAATTAAACAATAGTTACTTCAGGTCCTTGCTCTCCATCAGGTCCTGTGTCCCCTGTGGGTCCTTTGGGCCCCTAGAGGAGAGAATCAGCCAATCAGTGGTCTCAGGGGTTACTGTGCTATCATGTGATGTGGCAGATCATGGCTTGATTGAGTGCAAGGCAAAAACTGAGCATCACGTAAACCATGGATATGGGGGTTATTGAAATAACTTAGTCAAATAAACTGAACATAATGTAAACCATGGATATGGGGGTTATTGAAATAACTTAGTAAAATATTTGTTGTTTGACATTTTTTATGTTCTTGAGGGGTTCTCCACTGTTTTCCATGAAATATGAGCATTTGGGGACTTATTCTTTGGAGGGCTAATATGGGGGTAAAGTGTGTGTATGTGTGTGTGGTGCGTGCGTGCACGCATGTGTGTTTCCTTCCCTTTGTGTGTGTGTCTAATGTGTTTGTGAGCGCGTGCATAGTCAGTATCAAAGGCTGGAAAAAGTAGTCACACACACATCCCATCAGCCACATGAAAATCACCCAGCTCCTCCCTGATTGTTTTTTACAGAGCACTGGAACAACTGATTAACTGGGGGTTGAGTAATACCAGATCTGATTAACTGGGGGTTGAGTAATACCAGATCTGATTAAATGTTTAGACTGGGTGGGGAAAAAAACATTTTGAGCGACGGCCTGACATGTTTTACCCTGACAGGATATGCCTCAGGAGAAAGAGAGGCTTAATCGTTTTACCAATGAATGTCCACTTCACAATGATAGTCCAACATTTTTTGCACAGAACAATCACAGTCACAGTATGTCACAGATTTTTCCCTCATCAGGTTGTAAGGGAGGTCAGCTAAATTCCTTCTAGTGTGCAAGCAGCCAATGGGTTTTAGGCAGGGTCACTGTAAAGCACTGTGACAACTGTTCGATTGATTAATTGACTGATACTCACTGGTTCACCATGGGCTCCCCTCTCTCCAGTGCTGCCAGGGATCCCAGCTTTCCCCTGAGAGAGACAGGTCAGAGGTCACCAACATATAGTCCCACTACAGGATGAACCAGATACAGAGCCTACCAGAGGGACTACCCATGGATCTGATCAGACTAGAGAAGAAAACATACAGACCAGTAAATCATGCAGAAAAAAAAGGAGGGGGGGGGGGGGGGTTATAATATTCCAGGAATGGAGACGTCCCCGTTGAGAAGTTGGGAAGGGACAAGCCAATAAACTTGACTCCTGAACCTGATCCATAGCATCCTGAACACAAACACCGGGGAACAGTTTCTGTTACAAATGGGGCAAGAAGCTATTGACTGTGGCTTTCAGTGGCGTGTCGGCGGTATAACGTCTTTCAAAAGGGTATCAAAGGTATTACTATCTGATCTGAAATATTATGTCGCTGACTTCATCTTTGATCGGTGTGATATTCTACACACATCGCTTGGCCATTGTGGTTACAAAGTTGCACGATGTTAGAGACAAACGACACAGAGCGCATCCATCTCAGCGTCGGTGTCATATTCCTTTATCCCTGAAATAAATTCCACATCGTTCAGAACAACAGTTACAAATTCCACTTACACTTAGTATAGACGTGCAAAGTCAGGACGTTAAAGTTGGGGCTATGACATAACTCTCTCTGTAGTACTGTAACTCTTTCACATGAGCTGCCAGTAAGGGAGCTCTACGTGCTCTACTATTTACAACCCCCGTTGTAACGGTAAGTGTAAAGCATTACTCAAAATCCCCTAATAACCAAATTAAATATGTCTGTACAACAGCACAAAACAAAGAGATTTAAAAAAAAAAAAAAAGAAAGAAAGGGGAATGGACATTTTCAGAACTCTTACAAAGTCCCTGAGAGAGAAAGTGCTGAAAACATTGTAAATCATAAGAGTCAACATAAGACGGAAATATATTTAATTAAAAGTGTAAATCAAAGCTTTGTCTGCACAAATGTTCCTAAAATGTGTCAGAGAGGACTGAAAAGAACATCCCGCCTGTTGATCTAAGCATGGTGGAGGTTAAGGAAGCCATTTGTCAATGTCACTATCGTAAAGTGCATGCAATCATCCTCCAATTCATAAATATTTTATTCAACCGCAGCTTAGTTTTAATGAAGATTGATAGAGAGATATATAGTGTATGACAAAGCAGATGACTTCAGTACAGTACCACACTTGCAGTCTCACTGTCCGTCAAATATGTATTTTGCAACACTGAACACAAGATGGCACTGTAGCTCTAGAGGTCACTGGGGAGAATACAGAGCTCCTCTACGCTGCCTGTCAGATCTATGTTTACTTTAGTCGTTCCCTGACGGCAGTAGACATACTGTTAGATACTGGAGAAAACATACTGTTGGATGGAAAATCTTTCCTTGTAGTTTTAAAGACTTTAATATTGAGGATTAGAGTTGTAAGAGCGTCGAACGCTCAACGGAATGGAACCCGCACCCCCAATCTATAACCCCACTCTTCTGTACATCAATGTACATTAGAGATGGTTCATGGGGATAGGGACTTCGTGGGCTCACCATGTCATAACAGTGGGGATTTCCAGTTGCATTATTGTGTGTTTTTACCGCTGAGGAAAAATGACCTGTTTTAACACCCAGCGTAACTACAACCATTCCCCCTGACACACACAAACTGATCCGTGTTCATAGACCTCGCTTTATACAAATTATGGCATTTAGACACTGAGCAGGACAGGTCGCTGCTAGTGTGTGTGTGTGCGCAGCGGTGCATCAGTTAAAAACAATTACAAACATCGCTTGTCAAGTCGTACACCAAGGCGTGACTTAAGAGAGCTGGAAAAGAGGTCATTTATCAAACTAAATGAACCGGCCAAGCATCTGTGAATGGATTCAAGATTCATTGAGCATGCAGCAGGTTCTATTCGGCATTATTATTATATGCATTCTTTATTTAACCAGGCAAGTCAGTTAAGAACAAAATTCTTCTTTACAATGACTGCTTACAACGGCCAAACCCGGACGACGTTGGGCCAATTGTCTGCCGCCCTGTGGGACTCCCAATCACGGCCGGTTTGTGATGCAGCTTGGATTCCAACCAGGGTGGCTGTAGTGACGCCTCATGCACTGAGATGCAGTGCCTTAGACCGCTGCGCCACTCGGGAGCACAACATTGAGAATTATCACCTCTGGCCACACAGAGATAAAGAAAGACACAGAGAGAAATGTGTGTGTGTACTGGGCTGACAGCAGCCAACACCAACATTTATGTGAAGCTCACTGTTAATACGAAGTCCTTTGGTATGCGTGTTTCTTTAATTAATGTCCCTTCAGTGGGGAACTGCTATATAGTTCAGCGATTATATTACAACTCTGCAATCCATCATTAACTAAGCACAAACGCAGATCTTTCCCCTCGTTGCAAAGACCATTTGTACATTAAAACATCTCAGTCTCCGTTTACCGCCACCAGGGACACATGAGAGTAGAAGCACACCGCAGCCAGGCAGGCCTCAAGGTCTGGGCACTATGGGACAGTCTGTCACATGTGCCTGCATGCACACACACGAAAGAGCCCACATGCACACGCACACCCTTCTATTTATCCCTCTGACTCTCGGTTGTTTTAATCAATCAAATGCGTCTTTCACACACACCTTGTTGTTTCAGTGCACCTTTTTAATGAGGGCTTATATTACAGGTAGGAAGCTGTAGTGGACATTCTTTATAGGGCCAGGACTTTTATTATGTCTCATGAGGCTGTGGTGTTGTTGTACACAGTGATAGGTATCTTTACCTTATAGAACCTTTCAATCAAACCCGTCAAAGGAAACAGAGATACTATAGGTGAATGTAATGCAAGGTACTCACAGGTTTCCCTGGTGAACCTCTCTCCCCTGGACCACCAGCTTTCCCCTGCAAGAGGAAAAGGTATGGAATAGATGGGTCAGGGACGATAATTGCATGATGAATGTACCAGTACCATCCCTATTGGACTAAATGCACCTGTTGGTATTATGTAAGTCTTATGGATGTCTTCCATTGTTCCAGGATATGCACAACTGGGGCGGCAGGATAGCCTAGTGGTTAGAGTGTTGGACTAGTAACCAGAAGGTTACAAGTTCAAGCCACCATGCTGACAAGGTACACATCTGTTGTTCTTCCCCTGGACAGGCAGTTAACCCACTGTTCCTAGGCTGTTATTGAAAATAAGGATTTGTTCTTAACTGACTTGCCTAGTTAAATAAAGACTTTAAAAAACTTTGTGGAGGTACTATAGTTCACCTATTAACATTACTGCTCCTAACTGAACTGTCCTCGGTTAAAGGAAAATGCCACTGAAGGTGTTAAAGCTCGATTAGAGGAGATGCTTTATTGTCCAACTTTCAACAGAAATGTATCCTTTTGCGGTCATAATACTATGAATGTACCATCAAAGAGTCAGCGATGTTGCAAGTGCACTGGTCTGTTATGTTAGGAACCATGACACTCATCTAGATTCATCTTTCAACGGAACCTACACAAATGGGCCATTGACCATGTTTTCTGCGATATTCCTGCCTTGAGAAATGTGTAATTTAACGGAGGGTCTAGCACATTTTCCCCTACTTGTCTGCCTCTTTACTCCAGTGTGCTAACATGGCTAACTATCTTGGAAAATATTTGTAATGTTGTACTTATTGTTAACATATTGTACTTATAGCCCAACAGACTCCCATTTACTCCTTGGAGGAGAGCGCTCCTTGTCCCGGAATCGCCCAGAATGCACCGCGCAGCCCATTGACGTACAGTAGCACGGGCAACGTTTCCCCATCTCCTCAAAAGTATATCTGCCGTTGCAAATGTCAGACTCATCAATTTGCAGGTTGAACATGGTGAGATGTAGACTTCTAAATGTATAGTGTTTAGTTGATTTCACAGCTAACTAGCTACGTTACATGCTGATATTGTCTTTGGTATTATTGTGTGTAGTAGTGTTTGCTAACCAGCTGACCATTGCATTGTGGATTTTTGTGGTCGACTTGAGCTGCTACAGATTTCCACAACAATTTTCCATGTTGCTACCAACCTCACTACAATGCCAAAATGAAACATTTGTTCACAAAAAACAGTGTTCTTCAGTGTTATTTAACACCGTAAATTAAAGGAATGAGTGGTTTTGGGTAAATTTTCCCTTTAACAGCGGGGTCTGTTCTGTAGAATGATTTCAAGAGCAGGGGTGACAGGAAGTAGCCGTGCCTCATTCTGGCCTGTCATTAGTCAGGTGAACCAGAAAGGACTTGCTGTTGAGATTCAATTATTTTTAGTGGTCTCCTGGAGCCTTTTCCATGTGCACTCTAGTCAGTATAAGGACAGAGGCATGTGCAGAAACATGCTCAGTGACACACAGGAACAAACTCGCGCGCGCGCGCACACACACACACACACACACACACACACACACACACACACACACACACACACACACACACACACACACACACACACACACACACACACACACACACACACACACACACACACACACACACACACTGCTGATGTTAAATAGAAATCAGACAACTTCTTGAGGCCTGTGCTAGGTCTGGGTACAAGACATTGTCACCTTCAAGTCAGACAGGTGACCCCCAAAATAATTCAGAGTACTCACAATGAACCCAGGCTCCCCTTTCTTTCCTCCTTCACCCTGGTCTCCCTGCAAAGGAGAGGGGGAGAGACATTGAGAGGGAGAGAGAGCGATAGAAAGAAAGAGAGAGACATCTCAGTGAGGCAGCAAGATATTTTTAATCAGGTCAAAGTGCAAAGAACAAGGTTTTCAGGTAGGTTAAATGAGGACATACATTATATTATTCTTTGGAGGGTGAAAATATGTTTAAAAGAGTGTTTACCTTGGTGCCCTCAGGCCCTGGTTCCCCAAGTGGACCCTCTGCACCCCTCGGCCCCTATGACATGGAAACACAGCTGCTTAGCCATGTCTTTGTGTGTGTGTGTGTGTGTGTCCCACAGAAACAGCTTAGTCCTCTCTGTAACCAACTCTGTTTACAAACCACTCAACCATCACATCACACAACGGCACTCGTATATACAGGCAACACACCCACCCACACACACTCACAGCTACTTAGTAGTGTACAATATGGGATATGGGGGCATTGGTGTTGAGAGCAGCATATGGGAGCAGTGTAGTGTGCAGGCCTTTTTTTTCTTTCTTTGAACACATGGAGTTCCATAGAGACAAAACAGACGGATCACTTAATATCCACAACCTGGGAGTAATCACCTGACCCCCCCCCCCCCCCAAGCACCAAACCCTCTCTGCAGCCCCAGATAGAGGGTGGAGATAGTCATCTTTTAAATAAGACCCCTCCAGGCTGCGTTGATGCTGTGCTCTTCCTGTTCTGTCTGATTGGACTGTTGTGTCCGTTCCTCTTTGTGTCACTCCCTGAGGTTCTAACATTCCTCTCCTGCCTCACAGGTAGGGATTTTCAGCAACCCCATCTCTCTCTCTCTCTCCCTCTCTCCCCCCCCCCCACTCTGTCCTCAATACATAAAAAGCCACATTCAGTCTTAAGAAGTGTGTGTGTGCTTTACTGGACTGTGCTGCTCTGTCTGCTTATAGTGGACTCTGCTAAGCTACACACGACATTTACCTTGGTTCAGGCCAAAGATACACAGCGGGAAAATAAGTCAAACAGAGTCAAAATATGTGTTTTCTTACTCATAAAACTATTCAACACAGCTATGTGAGTGAGTGGATATACTGTATGGGTCTCCGATGTCCACCTGGCTTTCAAGGCCAAGCAAAATGATAGCAGAGCCACCGCTAGTCAGGCCAAATCAAAAGAAAGAACTGCAAGGATAAATTGAATAGCTGAATTGGAAATGGCAACTTTTTAAAAAACTTGATCCTAAAGCTGTAGGCTACAGTCGGGTGAATGGCTCATTCAGGTTAGTTAACAAGCACTATTGCAAAAGCTTCGTCCAGTCAGTTATATGGCTTAGCACAGAAGCCTCTGTTCAAGTTCACACACACTTATCATTTATACAAAATCTTACTCAAATTCTATCCCAGTTTGAATTGGTCAATTGAGTGAGCGAAGTGAGATATCAAAGCCAGAGAAAGCCGAGAGATATTACACATTGTGAGGTCAATGAGGACAACTGAAAGACACAAAGACAGTAGGTCAAGAGGTAAAAGATTATGTGTCAGACTGAAGCTATTGTCTGTCTGCAGGTACCGTAATAGTTTATAGTACTACTGTAGTTCATAGTCCACATATACAGTTAACTGACAAAATAAAGGAAACACTTACAGGGCTGCCCTTGGCATAAGCGACATAAGTGGTTGCTTAGGGCCTCCGGCCCCTAAGGGCCCCGCCCACCAGTTTCTTTTAGGAACTCCGTTGCGGTCTCAACTGACTTTTGAGAGTCAGAATAGCAGAATACACTAGGTGCAGGTTCTACATGTTCTGTTAGTCACTGACAGTCAGTCAATTAGCACATGTCTGATACAATTATTTATATTGGTAAATTAATCTAGCCAGCTATCTAAATTTAGCAATAATGGGAAAATTACTGAGCAGGCACAAAGGGCACGTGCCCTGACCACCAGGGGGCTCCCATTGATTTTGCTAGTCACGCTCACTCAGATATCATATTAGCAAGGCATAAGTCATTGCAAAATGTGTAGAATTGCATGAAATAAGTTACAAAATTTTAAGATTTTCCCTCCAACCAAATCTTGCTTATGGGCCTCAAACAGCTAGTGGCGGCTCTGGAGAGATACAGTATTTTATAATATGGTTCCAGAGTTAATTAAGCAATTAACATCCCATCATGCTTAGGGTCAAGTATAAAATGTCCAGTTGCCCATTAATGTGGTTACCATGGCTAGAAGAGATCTCAGTGACTTTGAAAGAGGGGTCTCAAAGGAGCTAAAGGGTTGTGTGTGTGTGTGTGTGTGTGTGTGTGTGTGTGTGTGTGTGTGTGTGTGTGTGTGTGTGTGTGTGTGTGTGTGCGTCTCAGTCATCAGATCTCAACCCAATTTAACACTTATGGGAGATTCTGGAGCTGGGCCTGAGACAGCGTTTTCCACCACCATCAACAAAACACCAGATGATGAAATTTCTCGCGGAAGAATGGCGACGTAACCCTCCAATAAAGTTCCAGACACCTGTAGAATCTATGCCAAGGTGCATTGAAGCTGTTCTGGCGTCTCGTGGTGCCCCAACGCCCTATTAAGACACTATATGTTGCGTGGCTTCCTTTATTTTGGCAGTTACATGTAGTTACTACTGGGTCATATCTACTATTTGACTGCAGGTAATATCTTGTATAGTTATGTAAGATCATCAAACGGAGCAATAAAAAATACATTCCTGAGACCAAGCGTGCCATCTTCCCAGACTGAATTGCTCTCAGGGATAATAAATCAGAGAGAAAGAGATAAGAGGGGTGAAAGTAAAATATTCCTGTTGGCGTTTCCTTTATTTTGGCAGTAACCTGTAGTCTAGGAACAGACAGAGATTCTCTGTGCTCCCAGCCTGTAGTTACTACAGGGTCACATACTGTTCCTAGAATGCACTGTCTCTTTGTCCTACCGTACACTGTGACATAATGCATTGTAAACGTAACATTGTATCACACATTGTATCACCCAGACTTTATGTCTTTGTAGCTCGGAGGGTGAACCATAAGAGAAGGCCATAAGTAGGGTTAAGATAACAACTGTGAGATTGGCCCCGTGGCGGCGTAGACCGGCAACGACCTGAGCCATTTCGCTTTGCTGCTGTACAGTACTTTAGCCTGTAGTACACGAGCGATAAACACTGGAGTATACAGTCATGTATGTTTATATCAGAACAGATGTTCCCAAAATACCAGTGGGCATTCAAATCATTACCAACACTACGCTTTCCTCATTTACTGTACTGAAACACTCTGGTGTTCTGGTTATACAAGTTCTGTGGTGATCGAGATGTAGCGTGTGTTGTGATTCAGCGGAAAGATCAGATATGTCTATTGGCCATGTCTGTTTAGGAAGGGTGATTGAGGAGGACTATAGTATGGCTTAACAAAACAAGAAATGCTACCAACAGCACGGCGACGTTTATAGTAAACACTGAGCATACAGTCAATGGGATGTGTGTGTGTCATGTGTTTTGAGTGTGTGTCAGCAGAGAAACATTTGTGGGAATCATAGCCTATGTAGGAATGTTTGTGCCAAGCTAACATGCTCACATTAGCACAATGCGGGCTAAAACATTTGCCCCAAGCTCGTTTGTTCATCCGCTCCACGTTGGCCCCCAAGGCATTTGCCCAGTGTGGCCAGCCCATATCTGGTGAGGGCAGCCCTCACTTTGCCTGAAATAAGCCCTTCATTTCCTAGCAAACATGCCCACATTGGCACGGTGTGAGCCAAATGCAGGCGAAAATATTTGCCCCATTTAGGCTTTCCACATTGAGCAGATGAGCCTTATTTAATAGGAATTGATTTATCTATAATGTATTTATTACAATTTAATTTGATGCACATATGGCATATTCTTTAAGCCTTGAAGGTATTTAGGGAATGTGCTAAACCGTTTCAGATAGACAACCAAGTTGTTACATACACTCGATATGTCTTTTTATAGAAACTATTAACCTTTTACACTCGTGGGATTTGGACTATATGGATAGGGCTAAATCGAAAGGTTTCTTACGAATTCTCTTCTCAATAGACAAACATAGGCGCATGCTGTTCAGAACAACCCACGGTATGACGCCATGTCATATTGTAACTGACTTAGTGATCATAAACGTTGACACTGTATATGATATGAGTTTTATGATATGGAAATGTGAAGTGCACATTTGGCTTGCTTTGTATGACAGCATTTATTATAATCCTCTACATCTCATCTTTCAAAATACATCGAGTCCTCTTCATTTACAGCATTTCCATCAGTCTGACAACAAAACATTTGCTAAACTTGCCCCAGTTAGCGGGAGGGATTGGACAACTTCTTGTCGCGGTAGGTGCTCAAGTTCGGTACAGCTGTCAGTCAACCCACACAGCGCTGTGAAGTGCAGAGCCAGAGCTCTGACGTCATGTAAAGCATGTTATTGTAAAGCCACAACGTTCCAATTTCGGTGTTTATCAGTGCCCATATCTGCCATTGAGTGCAAAGGGCTACAGTTCTCATATGTCACATGCACTTATTTAAGAATTTTTTTAAAGACTTAATAATTGGCAGTGTACAAAACCATAATAAATTTTAACATCACGCAAACAGAACACTTCAACTGGAACGACACTCTCAGTAGGCTGCACAAAAGAACTGGCGGCAGGCAGCGTTGCGGGTTAAGAGTGTTTTGACAGTAACCGAAAGCCTGCTGGTTTGAATCCCTAAAGCTGACTCGGTGAAAAATCTGTCGATGTGCCCTTGAGCAAAGCAATTAACCCTAATTGCTCCTGTAAGTCTACCTGGATAAGAGTGTCTGCTAAATAGTAAAACGCAAACCATGACCACAAATATTCTATTCTGCCTCAAACTGGGTGGTGTGGGTTAGCCTGTGTTGGGCTTGGTATAGGCTGTCATGGGTTCTCTTAACTTTCTGGCACCGGGAACCCTTTTGTAATAGCAAATTCATCAGGGACCCCTCAGCAAAGGTTTTAAAGGCCCACTTCTTGGCATCGGATAGAACATTTAGCCGTTTTCAAGCTAATGTTCTGCAATTCCACACCCCTCTGTTTTGGTAAAAGCCGAGGAATGGGCCTGGAGAATTGTAACCACTCTTAAATTTATAGACGGCTATGGATGCAGGGGCTGATATAAAAATGATCGTTTTACCAATGTTTTGAGGCTATACACTGTTTGTTTACATTTACATTGTTTACATTGAGTAAAACAGGCTTATATTTTGGGCTCTGTTGGGGTACCACAGTTAAAACTCATCTCCTGAGGCATTTATAAATGATATTCTTCAAGAATCAATAGGTAAAAAATGGCCGCAGCAACTAATGATTCTAGCTTTAAATTACAGTGCATTTATGTTAAATAAATATATAATCATTGGGGATCACAAGACTTATTACATTATAAAATGTATAATTGGTGGAGCACTGTGGATACCAATATTCCTGTGAGCTTCCCAAGGCCAGGATGCCCTTTGTTAAGAACATAAATTGCAGATTAATAATATTACATTGTATTGTATTTTATTTTATTATTCCCTCTAAACTTATTCCACGGATCGCTTGGCCTAAATTAGTTTAATCTGTTGTTTGGAGAAATATGAATTTAATATTTTAATGTAAAAATATACACTACTGTTCAAAAGTTTGGGGTCACTTGGAAATGTCCTTGTTTTTGAAAGAGAAGCTATTTTTTGTCCATTAAACTAAAATACAATTTATCAGAAATACAGTGTAGACATTGTTAATGTTGTAAATGACTATTGATTCTTTCATGGAATATCTACGTATGTGTACAGAGGCCCATTATCAGCAACCATCACTCCTGTGTTCCAATGGCACGTTGTGTAAACTAATCAAATTTTATCATTTTAAAAGGCTAGTTGGGCACATGAAAACCCTTTTGCAATTATGTTAGCAGAGCCGAAAACTGTGGTCCTGCTTAAAGAAGCAATAAAACTGGCCTTCTTTGGACTAGTTGAGTATGTAGCGCATCAGCATTTGTGGGTTCGATTACAGGCTCAAAATGGCCAGAAACAAAACTTTCTGAAACTCGTCAGTCTATTCTTGTTCTGAGAAATGAAGGCTAGTCCATGTGAAAAATTGCCAAGAAACTAAAGATCTCGTACAATGCTGTGTAATACTCCCTTCACAGAACAGCGCAAACTGGCTCTAACCAGAATAGAAAGAGTGGAAAGCCCCGGTGCACAACTGAGTAAGAGGACAAGTACATTAGAGTGTCTAGTTTGAGAAACAGACACCTCACAAGTCCTCAACTGGCAGCTTCATTAAATAGTACCCGCAAAACACCAGTCTCATCAACAGTGAAGAGGCGACTCCGGGATGTTGGCCTTTCAGAGTCGCAAAGAAAAAGCCATGTCTCAGACTGGCCAATAAAAATAAAAGATTAAAGATGGGCAAAATAACACAGACACTGGACAGAGGAACTCGGAGTCGCCACTTCACTGTTGATGTTGAGACAGGTGTTTTGTGGGTTCTATTTAATGGAAGCCAGCCCATGCCCACCTTGCTCCCCGAATACCCACGTGGTGCCAATGGGGTCATGTTTGCTGGGTATGGAATTAACATATCTTGTTTGTGTGCTTCAGGTGAGACAGGAGAAGGAGACGATGAGAGAGCAGGAAAGACTGAGGGATGAAAAATTAAGTGAGAGTGCTAGCGGATCACAGTGAAGGTGAGTGCGTGGTGACTGGGCACTCTGCGTCTCTCGTTAGCATGTCCTCTTGACTTCTCTCTGCTGATATAAATAGACATTTGGATGGAACACTGCAACCGACTGGCCATGGCACCGACTGGACTGGCCCCAGTCACCTCACACCCTCGACACAGTAGTCTAAACCAGTGTTTACCAAATCCTGGTCCTCTAGTACCCCAATAGTACACATTTCTATTGTAACCCTGGACAAGCATACCTGATTCAACTTGTCAACTAATCATCAAGCCCTCGATGAGCTGAATGAGGTGTGTTTGTCCAGGGCTACAACAAAAGTGCGTAATGTTGGGGGTACTGGAGGACCAGGGTTAGGAAACACTGGTCTAAACCATCACTTGTGAAAGGATTTACAGTAAATGTAGGAATCTACAAGGGAGACGTCTACAGCATCCCACTTTAATACATCTCTACCCACAGACCAGTACAGACAAAGTCATCTTCTGTGGAAGTCCCTGCCCACGTAGGGTTACAGTATAGTGAAAAGATCAACGGTGATACTACTGCTGATAAACAGGCTGTCTTACGCAGTCTCACACAACAGATCATAAGATTCCATTAGCTTTGATCATGTCAAATATGTCAAGTCTGTGGTTGCTATGTACAGTACTGTATCAGTGTACTGTAAGTGCCATACTCCTTTCAGGCCACAAGATGTCTCACCAGCTCGACATTAACGCCTGAGCCCTGTCATCCCTGGCTCACTTCTTTACGGTGCTCGTAAAACAAGCATCTAATAATGTGATCATAGTCCCAGTGAAGAATAAACACATGCTGTTTAAATCACCCTCACCTCTCATCCTCATATTAACTGTTCTGGGATGAAACGTTACACTGGTGTTTGATGAAGGAAACTCAGGGTTATGGTTAAATCACGGTTAGGCTCCAGTTGTCCATTATAGCTCACATCGTTACAGATTACTCATCAGGTAGAACTGAACACAGGGGTGTAACAGAGTGGATGGGGGACAAAACAAGAGCTCTCTTACCCTTCTGCCCTTTGACCCAGGGATCCCAGGTGTACCCCTCTGCCCCCGAGGACCCTGGGATGTAGAGAGGGATGGAAGAGGGAGGCAGGGGGAGAGTGGACAGAGAGAGAGAGAGAGAGAGAGCAAGAGAGACAGAGAGAGATGGGGAGAGTTGGAGAGAGAGAGATTGTTATGGAATGTCTTCAAGAGAATTCATGACCGTTCAATTCAGTTGCACGGTCACAGGTGAGACGTTATCCAATCAATTACATAGACATTCAGACAGTGTCTGTTTGAAATGGAGCAGAAGATCATCTACACGGTGTGTGATCTGATCGCCCAGCTATGGATGTGGACGCTGCAGAGGATGTTGTATTAATAAGTCAGAGTGTTTATACGGACTAAATGAGGCTAAATGAGCATTGTTTATCTACTGTATATAAAATCTATCAACCCTACCCGGTCGCCTACAGACAGTCCAAATGAGCAAGAGGAAATTAGCTGCTATTCAGTGCTGTTGGACAATCAGTCTAGTGAAGTACTGCCTTTATCGGAAGAACAGACATCCATGTGGGGAAAGAGGATAATTGATATTGAATTACCCAGTGAAATGTCAAGTGGTAAGAGTGCAAATCAAGGAGAAGGAAAAATATAATTCATGACAAATCTTCCCACTCGATTTAAGTATTCCTATTAATCCCGCAATTAAAGTGTTTACGATAGCTTAGACCAGACATAAAATGGGAATCAGGGGAGTCAATGTATTTCATCCCTTCACTCAATTAAGTTCATCACTTATGTGTCACAATCCCAACTGGGAGGAGGAAAATATAACTACTCTCCTCCTACAAGTGAGCACTCACAGGGAGGGAGGAAGACAGACCCAGAGAGAGACAGAGAGAGAGAGACAGAGAGAGAAAGACAGAGAGAGAGAGAGATAGACAGAGAGAGAAAGACAGAGAGAGAGACAGAGACAGAGAGAGAGAAAGACAGAGAAAGAGACAGAGAAAGACAGAGAAAGAGACAGAGAAAGACAGAGAAAGACAGAGAGAGAGAAAGACAGAGAGAGAGAGAGACAGAAAGACAGCGAGAGAGAGAGACAGAAAGACAGAGAGAGAGAGACAGAGAGAGAGAGAGACAGAGAGAGAGATAGAGAGACAGAGAGAGAGAGAGAGAGAGAGAGAGAGAGACAGAGCACCTGAGGGGATGAGGAGGATAGAATAAACCATCCTAACATTCTATAAAGTTGGATCCAAACACAATTCATATCCTAGTTAAGTTGATGAACACTTACAAGTGGGCCTTGCAGACCGACGTCACCGGGACCTCCGGGTAAGCCTGGATACCCCTTGGAACAAAAGAGAAACCACAATTAGAGAGAAAAGTGAAGTACGGTTGAAGTCGGAAGTTTACATACACTTAAGTTGGAGTCATTAAAACTCGTTTTTCAACCACTCCACAAATGTCTTGTTAACAAAATATAGTTTTGGCAAGTCGGTTAGGACATCTACTTTGTGCATGACACAAGTAATTTTCCCAACAATTGTTTACAGACCAATTATTTCACTTATAATTCATTGTCTCACAATTCCAGTGGGTCAGAAGTTTAAACACACTAAGTTGACTGTGCCTTTAAACAGCTTGGAAAATTCCAGAAAATGATGTCAAGGCTTTAGAAGCTTCTGATAGACTAATTGACATAATTTGAGTCAATTGGAGGTGTACCTGTGGATGTATTTCAAGGCCTACCTTCAAACTCAATGCCTCTTTGCTTGACATCATGGGAAAATCAAAAGAAATCAGCCAAGACCTCAGAAAAAAATTGTAGACCTCCACAAATCTGGTTCATCCTTGGGAGCAATTTCCAAACGCCTGAAGTTACCATGTTCATCTGTACAAACAATAGTGCGCAATTATAACCACCATGGGACCATGCAGCCATCATACCAGTCAGGAAGGAGACGCATTCTGTCTCCAAGAGATTAAAGTACTTTGGTGCAAAAAGTGCAAATCGTTCCCGGAACAGCAAAGGACCTTGTGAAGATGCTGGAGGAAACAGGTACAAAAGTATCTATATCCACAACAAAACGAGTCCTATATCGACATAACCTGAAAGGCCGCTCAGCAAGGAAGAAACCACTGTTCCAAACCCGGCATAAAAAAAGCCAGACTACAGTTTCCAACGGCACATGGGGACAAAGATCGTACTTTTTTTGTTTTCTGATGAAACAAAAATAGTACTGTTTGGCCATAATGACCATCGTTATGTTAGGAGGAAAAAGGGGGAGGTTTGCAAGCAGAAGAACACCATCCAAACCGTGAAGCACGGGGGTGGCAGCATCATGTTTTGGGGGGGCTTTGCTGCAGGAGGGACAGTTGCACTTCGCACCTCAAAAAATAAATGGCATCATGAGGGAGGAAAATTACGTGGATATATTGAAGCAAAATCCCAAGACTTCAGTCAGGAAGTTAAAGCTTGGTCGCAAATGGGTCCTCCAAGTGAACAATGAACCCAAGCATACTTCCAAAGTTGTGGAAAAATTATTTAAGGACAACAAAGTCAAGGTATTGGAGTAGCCATCACAAAGCCCTGACCTCAATCCTATAGAACATTTGTGGGCAGAACTGAAAAAGCGTGTGCGAGCAAGGAGGCCTAAAAACCTGACTGTTACAA
Organism: Oncorhynchus masou masou; assembly: GCF_036934945.1. Classification (NCBI taxonomy): domain Eukaryota; kingdom Metazoa; phylum Chordata; class Actinopteri; order Salmoniformes; family Salmonidae; genus Oncorhynchus; species Oncorhynchus masou. The sequence continues at coordinate 36,426,451 of NC_088226.1, read as the reverse complement.
CAGCTCTGTCAGGAGGAATGGGCCAAAATTCACCCAACTTATTGTGGGAAGCTTGTGAAAGGCTACCTGAAACATTTGACCCAAGTTAAACAATTTAAAGGCAATGCTACCATATACTAATTGAGTGTATGTAAACTTCTGACCCACTGAGAATGTGACGAAAGAAATAAAAGCTTAAATAAATCATTCTCTCTACTATTATTCTGACATTTCACATTCTTAAAATAAAGTGGTGATCCCAACTGATCTAAGACAGGGAATTTGTACAAGGATTAAATGTCAGGAATTGTGAAAAACTGAGTTTAAATGTATTTGGCTAAGGTGTATGTAAACTTCTGACTTCAACTGTACGTGCAGAAATACATATGCAAATGAAGATGTTAATTCTAGTGGACTGGGGCCATGTAATTTTTCCTTGATTTATTGAGAAGCGTCTCCCCTTCAGCGCACTAAGCTCAAACTAAGGCCAGAGAGCGTCACAACAAGAGAAAAGAACATGACCACGACTTCTGGTTCGTACAGGGAGCAGTGTGTGTACAACGTTGTACAGAAGTATGGCAACAGTCAACTAACTCCCTCCCCATCTTCTCAAAACAAAACAATGTTAGAAAAGGAGGTTGACATCAACACTGAATTATTTCCGAAGCCCTTGACTTTGTGGCTCTGCTCCTCTGAAGTGTGGCTGTGTGACAGGACAGGAAGATTTGGCCAGGGCCACCATCACTTATCCGACAGACAGCCAGCCAGGGAGCCAGCCAGCCAGCCAGGGAGCACAGGAAAGGGGGCCAAATCCACAAACCTGGACCTGTCTGTCTACCTGTCCACCACAGGCTGTAGGCCAGCTAGGGACATGACATGGGGCCAGCCTCTCTCTCTCTGTCTCTTTTACCAGACATACACAACAGAACAGTACAGCACTCAAAGAGCTCGGCTACACTACAGTGTTCACAGACAGACAGGACATAACTAAAGGGAGACAGAAACACAGGTCACAGAAAGAGAAGAGAATTCACAGACAGAGAGCTACAAGCAAGAGCGACAGAAGAGAAGATCATTCACAGAGCCCCCAAGGGGAAGAGCTGGAACACAGCATTTATACTAACAATATACAGGACTGACTAAGAACCTGGAGGCTCCAATTGAGTGATTCCTCAACAAACCAGGACAAAAAAGACAAAGCTTTTGGGGATTGTCACAACATTTTATCAAGGAAATGATCCTTTGGAGGAAGGATTGTTGACACATATTTGAAATTTGTATTTAAAAACATAATTGGGAAAGAATTGATCAGACTCTGCATATAAGTAACATTTTGGCCTTACTCAGGCCTCCTTTAAAGACACCATCTTGATTCATCTGTAGGTGCTACAAAACAACAATTGGTGTCAAATTAAGCATTACGGGTGGCCTTGTAATATGTAGTATTTCTGAACATTGAAAAATATAAACATAAACTGAATATTGAAAAAAAAAGATTGTTGATTTGGCAAATTGTTCAACATTATATACTCTAGGGGAATGTCAACGTTCCAGTTGGATCTATTTTATGATCCAAGTTGCAAGCATTCTAGTAATTTGCAGGATGTACAATAATACAAGTGAAAGGAGAGCCGTGTGATTGTTTACATTTCCTCCAATGCCAATTGCTCTGTATAAAATTGGCCATAACTTTAAAACTAGCAGAGAACCTACTCTGGAACTTTGATATGCTCAAATAGTATATTATGTTCAACATTAATATTGAGAAATTAGATAAATAAAATTGTTATTCTTTTCAATAGTTATGTTCATATATTTCAATATTCATATATACAGTACCAGTCAAAATTTTGGACACCTACTCATTCAAGGTTTTTCTTTATTTTTGTAGAATCATAGAGAAGATATCAAAACTATGAAATAACACATATGGAATCATGTAGTAACCAAACAAGTGTTAAACAAATCAAAATATGTTTGACATTTTAGATTCCTCAAAGTAGCCACCCTTTGCCTTGATGACAGCTTTGCACACTCTAAGGCACTGCATCTCTGTGCAAGAGGTGTCATTACAGTCCCTGGTTTGAATCCAGGCTGGATCAAATCTGGCCGTGATTGGGAGTCCCATAGGGCGGCGCACAATTGGCCCAGCGTCATCCGGGGTAGGCCGTCATTGTAAATAAGAATGTTCTTATCTGACTTGCCTAGTTAAATAAAGGTTAAAACATTTTTTAGCTCAACCAGCTTCACTTGGAATGCTTTTCCAACAGTCTTGAAGGAGTTCCTACATACACTGAGCACCTGTTGGCTGCTTTTCCTTCAGTCTGCGGTCCAACTCATCCCATACCATCTCAATTGGATTGAGGTCAAGTGGAAGTGGAGGCCAGGTCATCTGATGCAGTACTCCATCACTCTAATTCATGGTCAAATAGCCTTTACACAGCCTGGAGGTGTGTTGGGTCATTGTCCTGTTTAAAAACAAATGATAGTCCCACTAAGCGCAAACCAGATGGGATGGCGTATCGCTGCAGAATGCTGTGGTAGCCATGCTGGTTAAGTGTACATCGAATTCTAAATAAATCACTGACAGTTTCACCAGCAAAGTACCCCGACACCCTCACATCTCCTCCTCCATGCTTCACGGTGGGAACCACACATGTGGAGATCATCCATTCACATACGTTGCATCTCACAAAGACACAGCGGTTGGAACCAAAAATCTCAAATTTGGACTCATCAGTCTAAAGGACAGATTTCCACCGGTCTAATGTCAATGTTTCTTGGCCCAAGCAAGTCTCTTCTTCTTATTGGTGTCCTTTAGTAGTGTTTTCTTTGCAGCAATTCGACCATGAAGGCCTGATTAAAGCAGTCTCCTCTGAACAGTTGATGTTGAGATGTGTCTGTTACTTGAACTCCGTGAAGCATTTTTTTGGGCTGGAATTACTGAGGCTGGTAACTAATGAATTATCTTCTGCAGCAGAGATAACTCTGGGTCTTCCTTTCCTGTGGCGGTCCTCATCAGAGCGAGTTTCATTATACTGCTTAATGTTTCTTGCAACTGCAAGTTCATGACATTTTCTGGATTGACTGACCTTCATGTTTTAAAGTAAGGATGGACTGTCATTTCTCTTTGCTCAAATGCATTAAGAAGGAAATAAAAATTCCACAAATTAACTTTTAACAAGGCTGTTAATTGAAAGGCATTCCAGGTGACTACCTCATTAAGCTGGTTGAGAGAATGCCAAGAGTGTGCAAAGCTGTCATCAAAGCAAAGGGTGGCTATATATATTTTGATTTGTTTTACACTTTTTTGGTTACTACATGATTCCATAAATGCTATTTCATAGTGTTGATGTCTTCACTATTATTCTACAATATAGAAAATAAGAAAAATAAAGAAAAACACTTTCATTAGTAGGCGTGTACAAACGTTTGACTGGTACTGTGTGTGTGTGTATATATATATAATATATAAAATATTATCGAAATCAAAATACTACTCATATAACAGAGCAAGCAGTAAACCTTCATATGACAGACATTTTTGCTTTGTAGCACCTACAGATTAAACATTATATTGGCCTGGGTAATGCCAAAATGTCATAAATATGCCAACTTTGGTTAATTATTCATCATACTTTTAATTACAAATGTCAAATATATGTCAACAATCCTTCCTCCCAAATGGCAATTCTATAGTTTAAATTTCGTGAATATCCCCCAAATCATGCTTGTTCAGTGTCCTGGTTTCATGAGGAATCACTCAATGACAGTATACGGAACACTAAGACAGCTACTCAGGCCTGAAATCCAAAGATATGAAATAGCATTCCTACTCAGATGGACCACAACTACATCATTCACAGACATGCAATGCCACTGGCGCGACAGTTCCAGACACCCTCGCTAAGTGGTGTATACGTAGACGTTCTGTACCTACCCCGGACCCCTTCTCGCCAGGAGGACCCAATGGACCTGCAGGACCACGACCTCCCTGAGAAACAGAAGACACAGGAAAGGAGAGGGATCATTAACCCCTGAACCAACCTCAACGGGGCAGCAGGTAGTTTAACGGTTAGAGCGTTAGGCCAGTAGCCGAAGTTCGAATCCCTGAGCCGACAAGGTTAAAAGATCTGTTGACGTGCCCTTGAGCAAGACACTTAACACTAACTGCGCCAGGGTCACCGTTGATCTTTTTTAAAATGATTATTTAACTAGACAAGTCAGTTATGAACAAATTCTTATTTACAATGACTGCCTAGGAACAGTGGGTTAACTGCCTTCAGGGGCAGAAGGACATATTTTTACCTTGTCAGCTCGGGGATTGACGATCTAGCAACCTTTCGCTTACTGGCCAAACACTCTGACCACTAGGCTACCTGCCGCCCCAATAGCAGGCCAGGCTGTGACCCCACTCTCAGGGAGTGTATAAGTATTATTATTATTAACCTTCATACATCAAACCCCACCACCTACCGCTGCACTGACAGCTCTTAAACCCAGGCCTTGAATCGATGGGAAAACTCCACCCAAAAACAATATTTTGGTATTTATTTCATCAGTCCATTCTTGACATAGACCCATAGACCCAAAATGTTTTGCTTGTCAGTAATCAAGTTTTGAAGCTATGCGAACTTTCAAAATACTTTCAGTTTGCATTATATGATGGTGCATTTTTGCATCATGTGATCAAACAGAGAGGGATACTACAGTAAGTTAGCTAGCTGGTTATGCCTATCAAACTCTGGAACTCTTCCAAGCCAAGGTACGCTTTTGCTTTTATAAATGTATTGCTAAACAGCATTCTGACTGTAGACTGTACTGCATGATTGTAGCTGGGTTACTAACGCATTAGTTCTAGTAGCTACAGTATGTTGACTATGTGGTGACAACGATGTAGGCTGCGTGTAGCGGTTAGCAGTCATGATATGAAGGTTTGGCTTGGAAAGTTTTTCTTCACCTTGTCACAGACAGCTGAAGTGTTGTACACTGAAGTCCACAAGCGAAGGGGAAAGGTGAGAGGAGGAGAGAGCATAGATAGTTGCAAGAAGGAGTTATATACACAACGAGCAAAGTGATCATGTCGTTTTTATGTGGCTGCTATGAAAGTGTGCTAGCGTGTGATTTGGGAGTGTATTCATTCCGCCGATTCCGTTAAAAAACTTTTCTTAAACTGAAGCAAACAGAATGAAACGGGGATAAACATACCTGCATTTGTCCAAATAGAAACTCTCATTTGCAACTGGTTGACTAATGATTACACCCTAGATCAGCTAGATATGTGCGAGGTGGCATTGAATGTGTCACTGTCTGTAAACCTTGATTACTCAAAGATCTCTCGACGAAAGTAAACTTTCATTCATTGGTTAGGTTGTAGCAACCTCATGATGGGTACAGGGAAAATTTGAGTATCACGTAATAGCCTAAACTTATCGATGTTACATTGAACTGGGTGAATGGAATATGAATGACAGTCATCCAACATGCTGTAAAAGAAATAAGACCATGCTCATGAAAACAAAATCCTTCTCCCTCATCTTAAACGGCACCGACCACCACTGGTTTTCAGCACAGGAACTAGTTGGGAAACAGCCTCCAGGGTGTCTCTCTCGTCATACAGCATCAGCACTTAAAATGACTCACTTATGACCCAGCCCTATGTGTGTAGTATGTGTGTGAGTGTGTTTGTGCACGTTTGCTTGCTTTGCAACAAAGTGGAAAAGACCACTTTTACATTGCAAGTTCTGTTTCAAAGTGTGACATTGACATGGCTGGTTTACGGAAATCTACATTTTACATTTGAGTCATTTAGCAGACGCTCTAATCCAGAACGATTTACAGTTAGTACATTCATCTTAAAATAGCTAGGTGGGACAAACACATACTGTATTACAGACATAGCTACTTTATTTTATCAGTAGAGTTGGAACTAGGAAGTGTGGGGGGGGTTAAGTGCAAGTGCCAGTTCAGGTTATGTATCTATTTTATTTTTGCCAAGAGACTAGAGGTGGCTCGGGTTGGGGTGTAGGGTTTGAACATAGCCTGAAGGCAGGGAAGGGCAGTTCCTCTTTCTGTTCCGTAGGTAAGCACCATGGTCTTGTAGTGGATACGAGCTTCGACTGGAAGCCAGTGGAGTGTGTGGAGGAGCGGGGTGACATGACAGAACTTGGGAAGTACAGCAATGTACTTTGACAGCCTAATGGCCCTAAAAAAAAACATGCTACCTTTTCACCAGCTTCTCCTACTCCCCCTGACATCCCGATCAGGCCCACTGGACCCTGCAAAGGAGGGAGGGAGAGAGAGAGAGAGACAGAGAGAGAGAGAGAAAGAGATCAATAGTATACAAACATCCGGGTAAAGTATGTCTATTAGAGGAGACATGATCCCCACCCATCAGTATGTTCATAGATAACTATGTAATGGTGATGTAAGGATGGGGAAAGAACTGCAATCACATGCTTGTAAAAGGAAATTACATGAAGGCACCAGGGAAAATCCCTCAATGAAATTTGAGCACATGAAACTGAACAAATGTAATTAATTAGTACATGCAATGTTTTATGTTGTTAAAAAGTAATGAGGCAATGCAAATCATGTCAAATGCTAATTTGGTGTTGAATGAACAAGGCAATAAAAACAGACATTCTTTTCACACTATTCACAAGCCATATTCCTAGGCTACACACTGCTGTGGATAAAGAAATGACAGGCATATACACTACGTGACCAAATGTATATGGACACCTGCTCATCGAAAAATCTCATTCCAAAAGCATGGGCATCAATATGGAGTTGGGCCCATCTTTGCTGCTATTTCAAATTCCACACTTCTGGGAAGGCTTTCCACTAGATGTTGGAACATTGCTGCGGGGGCTTGCTTCCTTTCAGCCACACAAGCATTAGTGAGGTCGAGCACTGATGTTGGCCGATTAGGCCCGGCTCACAGATGGCATTCCAATTCACACCATCAGTGGGGTTGAGGTCAGGGCTCTCTGCAGGCCGGTCACTTTCTTCCACACCAATCTCGACGAACCATTTTTGTACGGACTTCGCTTTATGCACGGGGGCATTGTCATGCTGAAACAGGAAAGGGCCTTCCCCAAACTGTTGCCACAAAGTTGGAAGCACAGAATCGTCTTGAATGCCATTGTATGATGTAGCCCCAGACTATTATTTCTCCTCCACCAAAGTTTACAGCTGGCACGATGTATTCAGGCAGGTGGCATTCTCCTGACATCCGCCAAACCCAGAATCATCTGTCAGACTGACAGATGGTGAAGAGTGATTCATCACTCCAGAGAATGAGTTTCCACCGCTCCAGAGTACAATGGCGGCGAGCTTTACACTACTCCAGCTGACACTTGGCATTAAGCATGGTGATCATAGGCCCGTAAACGCAATATGCTCCCGCAATAATATACCACGTATACTATAAAGAGTTGAAGTCAGAGGTTTACATACACCTTAGCCAAATACATTTAAACTCAGTTTCACAATGTCAATGACATTTAATCCTAGTACAAATTCCCTGTCTTAGGTCAGTTAAGATCACCACTTTATTTTAAGAATGTGAAATGTCAGAATAATAGTAAAAAGAACGATTTATTTCAGCTTTTATTTATTTCATGACATTCCCAGTGGGTCAGAAGCTTACATACACTCAATTAGTATTTGATAGCATTGCCTTTAAATTGTTTAACTTGGGTCACACATTTCAGGTATCCTTCCACAAGCTTCCCACAATAAGTTGGGTGAATGTCGGCCCATTCCTCCTGACAGAGCTGGTGTAACGGAGTCAGGTTTGCAGGCCTCCTTGCTCGCACACGCTTCTTCAGTTATGTCCACAAATTTTCTATAGAATTGAGGTCAGGGCTTTGTGATGGCCACTCCAATACCTTGACTTTGTTGTCCTTAAGCCATTTTGCCACAACTTTGGAAGTATGCTTGGGGTCATTGTCCATTTGGAAGACCCATTTGCGACCAAGCTTCAACTTCCTGGATGATGTCTTGAGATGTTGCTTCAATATAGCCACATAATTTTCCTACCTCGTGATGCCATCTATTTTGTGAAGTGCACCAGTCCCTCCTGCAGCAAAGCACCTCCACAACATGATGCTGCCACCCCTGTGCTTCACGGTTTGGATGGTGTTCTTCTGCTTGCAAGCCTCCCCCTTTTTCCTCCAAACATAACAATGGTCATTATGGCCAAACAGTTCTATTTTTGTTTCATCAGACCAGAGGACATTTCTCCAAAAAGTACAATCTTTGTCCCCATGTGCAGTTGCAAACCGTAGTCTGGCTTTTTTATGGTGGTTTTCTTCCTTGCTGAGCTGCCTTTCAGGTTAAGAAGATATAGGACTCATTTTACTGTGGATATAGATACTTTTGTACCCGTTTCCTCCAGCATCTTCACAAGGTCCTTTGCTGTTGCTCTGGGATTGATTTGCACTTTTCGTACCAAAGTACTTTCATCTTTAGGAGACAGAATGCGTCTCCATCCTGAGTGGTATGATGGCTGCGTTGTCCCATGGTGTTTATACTTGCGTACTATTGTTTGTACAGATGAACGTGGTACCTTCAGGCATTTGGAAATTGCTCCCAAGGATGAACCAGACTTGTGGAGATCTACAATTTCGGAGTTCTTGGTTGATTTATTTTGATTTTCCCATGATGTCAAGCAAAGAGGTACTGGGTTTGAAGGTAGGCCTTGAAATACATCCACAGGTACACGTCCAATTGACTCAAATGATGTCAATTAGCCTATCAGAATCTTCTAAAGCCATGACATCATTTTCAGGAATTTTCCAAACTGTTTAAAGGCATAGTCAACTTGGTGTATGTAAACTTCTGACTCACTGGAATTGTGATACAGTGAATTGTAAGTGAAATAAACAATTATTGGAAAAATGACTTGTGTCATGCACAATGTAGACGTCATAAAACGCTAACCAAAACTATAGTTTGTTAACAAGAAATTTGTGGAGTGGTTTAAAAACGAGTTTTAATGACTCCAACTTAAGTGTATGTAAACTTCCGAACTTCAACTGTATACCAGGAGCTGTTCCAGGCCCGCCACATCTGTTGACTCATCCAGCTGTAATCCATAGAATTCACTGGCATGTATACGAAGCAGTAATTGTTTCAAAACATCTCCTGCCATGTCACTGGTGCGTTGTGAAATTGTCTGTATAGTTTATTTTGGCCTTTTCCCCCAGCAATGTCCCAGCCATATCTGTGGCAGCAGGAATAATGAAGTCCTCCACAATAGTATGGGACTTGCCTGTCCTCGCCACTCGGTAGCTCACCATATAAGACACTTCTAGCCCCTTCTGATTAATGGTATCTGTTGATTTTATACATGTCTACCTACTCAAAGGTTATCTTAATTCTCACTCAAAAAACTCCTGTGACTTATTTTTCAAATGGGCTAGTTTTGTTTCTAAATGTCTGTGCAAGAGTGAAGGTTTCATCGAGTTGTGAGATAGTACTTTTACACAGATAACGCACTGTGACTGGGGAAAGGCACTACTCCCAATATAAGTGAACCCCAAATCAATGTAGTTCTCATTATATTTACGCCTCTTCGATGGTCCAACATCCCAGTCTGTTGTTCGTTGCTTTCCCGGGCTGCATCAGATTCACAACTGTCAGTGTCCATGCTAGCTGGGCTAACAACAAATGTAAAATTACTGATGCTAGCATTGGATGTGCTCATGGAAGCAGAACAACTTGTGTCGTCGACAGGTGCAGGTGTAGTACTGCTGGAAGTAGCAGTACTACCAGTAGGTATGTGTCTCTATGGACGCGGGTTTTTACTAAATTGACTGTTTGAAAATGTGAAGACAATTCTTATGTGATCCTTTATTCTTTATGTGAATCACATTTTTATTTGGCGTACCCCCGACGGCATTGCGCATACCCCTGCTCGGCATCTGACCGTAAGGCACTTACATAGGGTAATGCACACGGCCCAGTACATCACTGGGGTCAAGTTTCCTGCGATCCAGGACCTACAGTGCCTTGCGAAAGTATTCGGCCCCCTTGAACTTTGCGACCTTTTGCCACATTTCAGGCTTCAAACATAAAGATATAAATAATTTTGCACGCCCAATTTTTCAGTTTTTGATTTGTTAAAAAAGTTTGAAATATCCAATAAATGTCGTTCCACTTCATGATTGTGTCCCACTTGCTGGTGATTCTTCACAAAAACATACAGTTTTATATCTTTATGTTTGAAGCCTGAAATGTGGCAAAAGGTCGCAAAGTTCAAGGGGGCCGAATACTTTCGCAAGGCACTGTATATACTCGGGGCAGTGTCTGAGGAAGGCCCCAAAAATTGTCAAAGACTCCAGTTACCCAAGTCATAGACTGTTTTCTCTGCTACCGTATGGCAAGCGGTACCAGAGCGCCAAGTCTAGGACCAAAATGCTCCTTAACAGCTTCTACCCCCAAGCTATAAGACTGCTGAACAGCTAATCAAATGGCCACCCGGACCTATTTACATTGACACCCCTGCCCTTTGTTTTTACACTGCTGTTATCCGCTGTGTGTTATCTTGCATAGTCACTTTACCCCTACCTACATGTACAAATTACCTCGACTAACCTGTACCCCCGCACATTGACTCAGTACTGGTAGCCCCTGTTGTTATTTTATTGTGTTACTTTAAATGTTTTACTTTAGTTTATTTGGTAAATATTTTCTTAACTCTATTTCTTGAACTGCATTGTTGGTTAAGGGCTTGTAAGTAAGCAGTTACAGGTAAGGTGAACTACACCTGTTGTGTTCGGCACATGTGACAAATCAAAAGTGATTTGATTTTGATTCAACCTGGGCTGATTCTACACTGTGTTCTGCCACCCAGCCCTTTGTAGTAGGCCTACAGCAGCAGTTCTACTCTCACTAGAAGAGTGCTGCCACATCCTACTGTCCTTCGCCTAAAACGCTGGCTAACAAAGAGAATGCAGGCTAATGTAAAAATGAGAATGAAGGGCTGGATAAAGGGCTGAGGTTTGGCCCAGCGCCAGTGTCGACGGTAAGGAGAGGAGTGGATAGTCGACGAGAGGAGAAACGTCTCTTGCCCCAGTGAATCCTGAAAGGCTGGTGAAAACGTCCCCAGTCTGGCCAACCGCTAAACCCAGTGTGGTCACTGTGGTTGTCTTACTATGTACGAGGCAAATATGCATGACCAAAACGTCCTTGTTGCACAAGAGACGTACCATACTTCCACGTGTGTTTCTGTGGCTACGTTTCTTGTCTTTTTCAAAATGTATTTTCTATCTTCCCCCCCCCATCAGCTCTTAGTTCCTCAATATGTGGTGCGTTTGACAGAGACAGAACACATCTGTGGCAGGTTAGACGTAGCCTGTAGAACTCCCGTCTGAGTCTGAGAAGAGGGATGTATAGAGTGGGGATCGGGACAGACAGAGCCGTACACAGAGCCAGAATTGTGACCACACTTCTGGACTCCATTAGTCATTGATGCGATTGAAGGAAGTGGGGAAATAGGATGGGAGGAGAAAAAAGGGGGGAGGAAGAAGTGAGATTTTCCTGGAAAATCTAAAGCCAATGCCGTCTGGCAATTGCTAAACAGAGAGGCCACTGGGGCTGGGGCAATATGGCCAGAGGTGTGAAAGACGCACGCAGACAGACACTGCAGTGCTGTACAGTACACTGGGTCCTCTGAACACTCCCGTGTGTGACAGTTGAGAGTCTCCTGTTCTGTGTGTGGATGGGAGTCTTAATCATCCACAGCTGTTGTGATAAGAGCGGGTGCCAACCAGATAGCTCGTATGTACATTCCTGTCTGTTCTAATGTATATATTAAACAACAAACTAACTTGTGAAAACACAGTAGGCAACCGCAGAACACACCTCTACTGTAAGGTAGAAGTCCGAGCGTAGCCCCAGGCATGCCAGCAACTGATTTGTACTGTAGTGTCTGTGAGTAAAGGCAAAGGCAGGCAGCCTTGGGAAACATGGGAACACTAGTGTCTCCAGATCCATACAAAATCCCTTAATTGAGGCATGAATTGGGACAACATGGCGGTATACCGTATATTCCAACACTATTGAAACAATTTCCTTTACGTTTTTTAAGACATTAATATTTGTTACTACTTTTTTAAGTAAATACCCTCGGGTTGACTTCTGCAGTACGTTAGGGGATAAAGAAGATAGTGTTCTTCTTTTCACCTATCTTCATTTCACCTGGGTGGGTAGGATAGTCTGGAAGGACAGGACGAGGACGGGGGAGCAGGTAGCTGACTAGTGGTGGCTATTCAGCAGCTTGATGGTCTGGGGGTAGTAGCTATTGGCCAGTCTTACAGTTTTTGCAGCAAACTGCGAGTCGCATTTTTTTGTTACTTGTATAACATTATGAACTGGGATGTCTTTCCTTTAAATAGTTTTGGTCAGAGGCTGTTTAGCATTTACTTAGTATTCTCTATGGGTTTTGACATGTACTTGTTAGCATTGCTAACATTCGGAAAACAGAGGCAGTGAGGTTAGAAAATAGTGCCCCTTGTGTTCAGTGCCTGCATTACCGAATATCCAGGGTATGGCACAAGGTCGGCATGAAGGTATGACAATCTGGATACCCCCCCAAGCCTAGTATCCTGTATCATTTAACAGTAGAAAACTGGTTCAAGGGCTTTCTATGACAGGGCCTCTTCAGATGGGGCTCTCAGTTTTCAAATTGCAGTCTGCAGCGATCTGCTTTCTCAGGTGCGTGTGTGTGTCTGTCTGCTTCCTTAGCCCTGGATTCAGATGTGTGTCACAGTGAAGGTTATAAGTAGAGCAGAGCAGCAGCCAAGAAGAGAGACTGAAATTACCTTTGTAGGTACTATACAAGAGAACCTTCTCTGTTATCAAGTGCTACTAGTCTCTCACCCACATGTTTCAAAGCAAAGCACGAATCTGTCAATTCCCTCAGCAGTAATTAAATTCAGAGGCATTTCATTTTTTTACTACTGTGATTTGATTGGGGGGGGGGGGTCACACTGAAATGGAACACTTGACTAGCCAATCTAACATGGCCCAAAATACAGCACATCCTACAAACTCCCAATAAATGATCAGTTCAAACACTTTATGGGCAACATGTTGCTGTAAGGGCTCTCTAGGTGACACAATGAAGCCTTAGTGAACACAATCACAAACAGCCCAGGAATATGCTGACCCAGGGCTAACCCGCAGTTAGCCAACCTGTCGACAGTCTCTCTTCAGACCTTCCAGATGATATTTATTTGGAAAGTGATGTAATGGCCTTCATTAGAGCCTCCATGTGTTTTCCGAGCAGATATATATATTTTTTTACATGGAGCCTGAGGCTCCTTGGCTTCAAAGGGCCCTAGCTCGCTAGCAACAGTCTGTGGTGGGTGGTTAATACCTCTGATATGTGCTCTTCTATGCAACAAAAAAAGAGTATGTCCCAAATGGCACCCTATTTCCTACATAGTGCACTACTTTTGACCAGGGCTCTGGGTGTCATTTGGGATGCAACACAGAGAGGCATAATGCATTAAGATATGAGATGTTAGGGGGGCTTGTGTGTAGATTTCTTGCATGGGAAAACATGTTGCTGTGTTTGTATTGAGTATCAGAAGACTATCCGGACCATAAAACAACAGACAGACTTTTGAAACATTGCAGTTTTACAGTTAATTAGACCAATCCAAAGTGATTGTATTATTCCACAGATGTTTTTGTTCCATCAGTGGTGCAGCCATTAAAATACTTGTTATTGATGAATGAAGATTGATTATCATAGATTGATTAAGACACTGGCCAAACATCTGGATAGTCAATTTTGTTGTTGTTGTAGTGCATTTGTACTGTATACATGTACAGTTTGTGTATGTTGCTAAGGGCAACAACACGATTCCAGTTATGCAGTTAGTTTCCCTGAAGAGACAATTTTACTCCCCAAAGAATTGAGTCTCGCACAAACAAAAGAACGCAAGTCCAAAATGAGGTCACTTCCAGAGAACATCACTGACTGGAGCTCCTTATACTCTACAGTGGTGGTCTGCCAATTTCTGGATAGAAACACACTCATTTTAGGCATGGAGAAAATTCCTCTCTAGGACTACATTAACTGTAGGTCAGAAGGATAACAGCAAGACATCAAAAATACTAATGTAGTTTCCTCAATGCTCCTGCCTCCTACTCCTCTTAATCTCTATTTATCCTCTACCTCCCTACCCCGCATCCTCGACCTCTTCCTCCCTGCCTTCTCCTCCTCTACCACCATCACCTCCTTCCCTATCCTTTCACTCCTCCATCTCCCTACCCTACAAAACCACCTAAGGACCCTTACATCTCCATCACTGCACACAGACTAACGAAAGCCAACGAAAGCCAACCACTCTACATCAACGTTCTTCCTATACTATGGGGATTAGGGAAAAACATAATGAAAACCTTCATGTTCTCGGCAGGAAGTAGTGGCTTAATTAGTTATTCCAATTGCTGTACATTAACAAATTCGAAGTATCTCATCTTGCCGCTAGCGCTGCGGTGTTTTCATGTGTGCATTGTCAGCTCAAAACACCAGACTCACTTGCGGTCCATTTTTTCCAAGGCCGCCAAGTTCCCCCGTCTCCCCCTGAAAACCAGAACATCAAAACAGAACATTAGTTAGCTAGCTTTCTGTGTGCATTAAAGATCCAGCCGTTGGTTGCACTTTCACATGATCAACAGCTTGCACAAGAGTTAATAAACAAATGATTAAAGCACACATGGTGACACTCTTGATTTCCTCTGTTTCTGTTTCTTTCACTCCTGTGGGTTGTCATTATGCTTTAAGGAGAATTCCTTCTCCGTCTTAATAACGAGGCGCAACACATCTATTAGACAACCAACCAGCCCCACCTTGAACTAACCCAAGTACCCAACGCAGAGACACTGACTTACTGCATGGCATTTTGAGGAAAACACTGAAGGGGAATTCCTACTGATAAACCTCTGCTACATTGTGTCGCAGTGAAGACGACGGCACAAGGCATTGTGCAGGGTTCACACCAGGGGAAACCGACTGCTCCTTTCATTGTCGCCCCGGAAGATCAAGGCTGATATCAGTACTGCAGGCTTTGTTAGTAGAAAACAGGATTCCCCCATTATAGTGAATGGAAAAATGGCAAAGTTCATGGTTATATATATATATATATTATTATTATTTTTAATCACGGTACCAATCATTGCTTCTAATACACCAGATGTGCAGTACAATATGTCCTTGAACTGATTATTTTAAAAACGCACACAGAAGAAGTTATAAGGATATTTAGTTGCTAATGGCAACCTGCAATACCCCGGTCAGCCTTCAACTCGATTTACTCAATGAGAGTGGGCAACACTGAGCTAGCCTGCAACGTCACTTCCTGGAGTAGCTCAAACTGTGCATGTCATGTCTGCATGAGAAGCCATCTTAACCGACTTAATCTGGCTTCAATGCACTGTTGAGTCTTCACATAAGAATGAACGGTGTCACGTGATCAATGGTTTTGAGTGTACAAAACATCAGGAACCGCGACTCAGACTGACCGTGGTTTATCCAGGTGAAAGCTATTATCCCTTATTGACGTCACCTGTTAAATCCATTTCAATCAGTGTAGATGGAAGGGAGGAGACAGTTTAAAGAAGGATTTTTAAGCCTTGAAACAATTGAGACATAGATTGTGTATGTGTGCCATTTAGAGGGTGAATGGGCAAGACAAAATACTGAAGTGCCTTTGAATGGGTTATGGTAGTCGGTGCCAGGCACACCGGTTGAGTGTGTTAAGAACTATAACACGGTTTGGTTTTTCACAGTTTGTATGTATGTGTGTATCAAGAATGGTGCACGACCCAAAGGACCACCAGCCAACTTGACACAACTTTGGGAAGCATTGGAGTCAACATGGGCCAGCATCCCTGTGGAACGCTTTCGACACCTTGTAGAGTCCATACCGCAACGAATTGAGGCAGTTCTGAGGGCAAAATGGGGTGCAACTCAATATTAGGAAGTTGTTCCTAATGTTTTGTACACTCAGTCTAAACAGTCATTGGTACACAACAATTAGCTCTAATGAAGTAACATGAGAAACAAGTCTGGAATTCTACCCTTCGTTAACTTAAAGAAAAAACTTTGAACCAAGACATGTCGATGAGATAGTGTGTTTTCATAAAAAAGGAGGATTCCTGACAACCTGGTTATTGCTCACTGTTCTGTAATCATTCTGGAAAGCTAGCTTACGATAAGACACTTAACATGGATGGAAGGCCAATGGAAAGAGATTGTTAGACAAACACACAGTCGATTGTATCAGCAAATGGACTTGATCAACAACTTACGTTGTCTGGGAGGCTGGTGGTTTGTCTAAACAGACCAATACTGTATGTACCAGAGGAGGCTAATGGCAGGAGCTATAGGAGGACAGACTCATTGTCATGGCTGGAATGGAATTATGGACCGGGTATCAAATACATCAAAACATATGGAAACCACAAGTTTGACTCCATTACATTTATTCCATTCCAGCCAAAACAATGAGCCCGTCCTCCTATAGCGCAGTATGTACAGTATTCAAGCTGATAGTCACTTCTTACCTTCAGTCCCTCTGGGCCAGGTTCGCCAATGTAGCCTTTCCTTCCAGGTCTACCCTGAGAAAATTAAAACAAATACTGTTGATTACAGGGTACTCACGCTTGTTTTGAATCACGTCTCATCTATATGGTTGCCTGGTTCACCAACTACTTCTCTGATAGAGTTCAGTGTGTCAAATCGGAGGGTCTGCTGTCTCTATGGGGGTGCCACAGGGTTCAATTCTTGGACCGACTCTCTTCTCTGTATACATCAATGAGGTCGCTCTTGCTGCTGGTGAGTCTCTGATCCACCTCTACGCAGACGACACCATTCTGTATACTTCTGGCCCTTCTTTGGACACTGTGTTAACAAACCTCCAGACGAGCTTCAATGCCATATATCTCTCCTTCCGTGGCCTCCAATTGCTCTTAAATACAAGTAAAACTAAATGCATGCTGTTCAACCGATCGCTACCCGCACCTGCCCGCCTGTCCAACATCATTACTCTGGACGGCTCTGACTTAGAATATGTGGACAACTACAAATACTTAGGTGTCTGGTTAGACTGTAAACTCTCCTTCTAGACCCATATCAAACATCTCCAATCCAAAGTTGAATCTAGAATTGGCTTCCTATTTCGCAACAAAGCATCCTTCACTCATGCTGCCAAACATACCCTTGTAAAACTGACCATCCTACCAATCCTCGACTTTGGAGATGTCATTTACAAAATAGCCTCCAATACCCTACTCAACAAATTGGATGCAGTCTATCACACTGCAATCCGTTTTGTCATCAAAGCCCCATATACTACCCACCATTGCGACCTATACGCTCTCGTTGGCTGGCCCTCGCTTCATACTCGTCGCCAAACCCACTGGCTCCATGTCATCTACAAGACCCTGCTAGGAAAAGTCCCCCCTTATCTCAGCTCGCTGGTCACCATAGCATCTCCCACCTGTAGCACACGCTCCAGCAGGTATATCTCTCTAGTCACCCCCAAAACCAATTCTTTCTTTGGCCGCCTCTCCTTCCAGTTCTCTGCTGCCAATGACTGGAACGAACTACAAAAATCTCTGAAACTGGAAACACTTATCTCCCTCACTAGCTTTAAGCACCAACTGTCAGAGCAGCTCACAGATTACTGCACCTGTACATAGCCCACCTATATTTTAGCCCAAACAACTACCTCTTTCCCTACTGTATTTAATTTATTTATTTATTTTGCTCCTTTGCACCCCATTATTTTTTATTTCTACTTTGCACATTCTTCCATTGCAAATCTACCATTCCAGTGTTTTACTTGCTATATTGTATTTACTTTGCCACCATGGCCTTTTTTTTGCCTTTACCTCCCTTATCTCACCTCATTTGCTCACATCGTATATAGACTTGTTTATACTGTATTATTGACTGTATGTTTGTTTTACTCCATGTGTAACTCTGTGTCGTTGTATGTGTCGAACAGCTTTGCTTTATCCTGGCCAGGTCGCAATTGTAAATGAGCACTTGTTCTCAACTTGCCTACCTGGTTAAATAAAGGTGAAATAAATAAATAAATAAAATATTCCTGTGCAATAACAAATACATGTGAAACACCTGGAGAAGGGTGGAGGTTGGGGCCAACAGGAAAACATGCACAGTGGTTTATTTATAATGTGATAGGATGGCAGGCTGGAGACACTTACAGTGGGGCCAGGACCGCCAGGAAGGCCAAGGGGCCCCTCATCCCCCTGAAAACACAGTAAAACTGTTAAACACAGTGCAATACATTGCATACAGCTGGATATGGAGATATGGTAATGTTACTTGGCACTGGCAGTAACACTGGCTGAATAACAATCCCAATTGCTCGTCCCATCTCATCCCATGTGCACAGATCGACCAATGTTCATGCCACATACTGTAGGTCATGCAACGGCCTGTGTGTGTGTGTGTGTGTGTGTATGTGTGTGTTTGCGTGTGTGTGCGTACAACCATCAATCGTTGTGTTCTCTCTCAACGTCACCTGTCACCTCTCCACGTTCTCAAAGTCACCTCTCCATGTTCACTACCCGAAGGAGCATTTGATAAATACAATGTTAAGCATCCCTGATTTCTGTCTCTACTACGAACCATGTTCTGCTTTGAGGCATTTTCTCACATCAGTTTAAGTGAAAGTGAAATGACATCAGTGCCATAGTGATTGAACTACACGGCATTCTTGCCGGGCTATACAATAATACTCTGTGCCAGGAAAGAGAGAGAGAGAGAGAGAGCGCGGGACCTCCTAACTCTGTACCACAGTTGAGTTGGATGCCAAAACTAACACTGTACGTACTGTACACACAGCCAAGAATTCTGTTCTTATTTTCCACTACTGCCTGGAAAACTCCCGGGCTTGGCCTGCCTTGTTTTTATTAGCACCCTGTGATGAATCATGACATCATACAGTACAGTGGAACATGCCCTGGGACCACTCCACACAACCTGAGCCTGGCAGCGCAGCCTGAAACTAGTAACATTTGCCTCAATACTGGTGGCAGGTTCAAATGCCGAGTATGAACAGACTCCATGAACTCGCATCTGTTTCATACTCAAATGCAAAACACGTTATCTTGATTGAACTCATTTTACGCAAATAATCAGGATTGCTACCTGCTTGTTTAGTTGTATCTGTGCAGTATTTTAAAAATCCAAATCTATTACCTCTATTCCTTTTGGCCCTGGAGGTCTCTGTGGCCCTCTGGCACCTTGGAGACCCTGAACCAGAACAGGATATTATACACATTAACCCTCATGAGAAAAAAACACACAGAGGATTAAGTCTTTTTTGGTGGGATAGAGTTGAGTAGTGAAAACAGTCCATGCCTCTTTTTTTATTTGATTTACCTTGGGTCCAGGGGGGCCATTGGGACCTGGCACACCGATGTCTCCAGGAAAACCCTGAGAAAACAAGACAAGAGTACAAAGAAAGAGTTCAAAAGGAGCCACCTAGTTCTTTGACTGACATCATAAGTCACATGACTGATCGTGTAAATTGGACGCCGCACCTTTATCTAACACAACACACCTGAACTCCTGAACACACCTACATGTACACAATGACTTTATATTCCATTCTATAACATCATCATTTCTATATGTCTGCGTACAGAAAGAGTGTAGGATTTTATTTTATTTTATTTATTTATTTCACCTTTATTTAACCAGGTAGGCTAGTTCGACCTGGCCAAGATAAAGCAAAGCAGTTCGACAGATACAACAACACAGAGTTACACATGGATAAAAACACACATACAGTCAATAATACAGTAGAAAAAGTCTATATACAGTGTGTGCAAATGAGATAGGATAAGGGAGGTAAGGCAATGAATAGGCCACGGTGGCGAAGTAATTACAATATAGCAATTAAACACTGGAATGGTAGATGTGCAGAAGATGAATGTGCAAGTAGAGATACTGGGGTGCAAAGGAGCAAGATCAATAAATAAATACAGTATGGGGATGAGGTAGTTGGATGGGCTTTTTACAGATGGGCTATGTACAGGTGCAGTGATCTGTGAGCTGCTCTGACAGCTGGTGCTTAAAGCTAGTGAGGGAGATATGAGTCTCCAGCTTCACATAGCGTGAGCATTGCCATTTGTGGCAGGATAAGGGTCATGGGAGAGGGATGCATTTGGATCCACTGACCCTCTTTTTTTAAATAGACTACTTAATACACGGATTCTCAATTATAAGAACAGAGAGCACACAGCCACTTTGTAAGCCACAGTTGGTAACAGTAATAAATACGTATTTATAGACAGTCAGGGCTTAACTGTCTTATCGGAACATGCTGTAAAGGGGGTGATGGATAGCGATGTTGGGTGAAGACTGTCAAACACACCTGCCTCAGTACGGCATGGCTGGCTCAGTTAAAACAGAGGTGGGGGAGGAGGAAAGGGGTAGAGGGGTTGGAGCGGTGGGGGGAGAGTTGAGGGGGAGAGGGAGTAATGGATGGAAACCCATCAGATTTACAGGTGTGGCATTTTAATAGGGTTAAATGGAGTGAACCTTTCTGGACTCTTTCATCTTGACGAGGCAACAAACAGTAAAACACAACAACCCATAAAGTAGAGTTCTAATGTTTCTAGGATGGACAATAAAAAAAGTGAGCCATTGTTGGATTCAGTTTGATAAAACATGTGTTTCACATGACATGCACACATCAAGATGGATCTGTTTATTCCCTTTACTGGTGATTTCCTAATCTCCTCTCTGTTAGATATGCTAGACAGAGTAAATCAAAACCAATGTGACACAGGGAATAAGGAAAGCTTATTTTACCTATTTCTGTAATGGATTTAAGGAGTGCTATAACTGTATTTCTCAGATGGTTCAGTTGGCTTGGCGAGTGTATCCTGTCCTCCCAGGTTGGACTCTGTCCCCCAAGTTCAATACTATGTCTTATCTGTTTGCTTATCTGGGTCGTTCCACGAAATGAGTGCTTTTTTTGCATCCATTTCATATTTTAAGTAGAAATTGTGCACCAATGATGAATTTTAAAAGCCTATATTAAATAGTGTCCTTTAATATAGACCACATGGAGAATTTAATCAATCAGATTTTTTTTTTATATGAAAGAAATTTTCTAAAGTGTAAAATTCATAATTTTGACATGTACCTCCATGCACCGTCTGTGACTTCTACAAAGATTTTAAGCAACTTAACCCCAACATTTCTCCAAGTTTTTTTCCATCATTGTAAAGCCCTAGTTATTTTGTTGTTTTGACAAAGTCATTTCTGAAGATTATTATTTATTTCATGTGATTAGTGATTCATTTACGTCTGCCAACCCTGTTTGCCCGAGCACTTGGACGTTTATTGGGATGAATCTCTCTGGGCCAAGTCAAAAGGGCTCCCGAGTGGTGCAGCGGTCTAAGGCACTGCATCTCAGTGCTAGAGGCATCGCTAAAGACCCTGGTTTGAATCCAGGCTGTATCACATCCAGCTGTGATTGGGAATCCCATAGGGCGGTGCATAATTGGCCGAGCGTCGTCCGGGTTTGGCCGGGGTAGGTCATTGTAAATAAGAATTTGTTCTTAACTGACTTGCCTAGTTAATTAAAAGGTAAAAAAACAAACATTTGACTATACTTATACAAATTTATGAAAACAAAAATGTGCCCTTTGGTCTTCAGGTTTCTGAGTGGCGCAGCAGTCCAAGGCACGACATTGCAGTGCTGGAGGTGTCACTACAGATCCTGGTATGATCCTGGTCTGTATCACAACTGCCCATCATCTAGAGTCCCCATAGGGCAGCGCACAATTAGTCCGGGTTAGGCCGCCATTGTAATTAAGATT
The DNA here is from genome assembly GCF_036934945.1 of Oncorhynchus masou masou. NCBI lineage: Eukaryota > Metazoa > Chordata > Actinopteri > Salmoniformes > Salmonidae > Oncorhynchus > Oncorhynchus masou. The sequence goes on along the minus strand of NC_088226.1, from coordinate 36,404,581 downwards.
TTGTTCTTCACTGACCTGCCTAGTTAAATAAAAAATGTAAAAGTGTCAATCTGCAGTTGCTACATATATTTTTAGACTCATAAATGAATGATATGAACCCATTGATTATTGAAGAATATAACTGACCTTATAAGCTCAATTCAACTGCCGTACCCCATCAGAAACCAAAATATGAACTTGTTTTACTCCAATGTTTTTAAACAAAGTCAATGGAAACAATGAAAATATATTTAGATTTGTTTAACACTTTTTTTGGTTACTAAATGATTCCGTGTGTGTTTTTTTCCCATTGTTTTTATGTCTCCACTATTATTCTACAGTGTAGAAAATAGTAAAAAAAAAGAAAAACCCTTGAATAAGTTGGTGTTTCCAAACCTTTGACTGGTACTGTAGATATCATTAAAAAAATCACTACACTGGACATGTGCCCATCGCTTCTACACACTGTCTTATCTGTGTGTGTGTCAATGTAACTTTCTGTGTGTATGTTCAGCTGACACAACCTGGGAGCAACCATAGTGATAGACGCCAAACAAAGGCACTATCAGGCAATAACTAGAGTTAATATGGACCAGTGCCCAAGTTGATTTTACACACGGTCTAATTAGAGAGTAAAGACACAGAGCGAGACGTGGGGCTGGTAGGGTTTTATGGTGTTGGTGTAGTTATAGTGTTTTATGGTCATGTTTGTGTTTAGACTGGAGGATCAGTGACTTCCATCCTGTCCCGTTGTATTTTTCCCCAGTGTATCCGTCTACAACCTGTCCTCTGGACAGAACACAGGTAATAGAGCAGGGGCCGTTTCTATGTCCCATCTCTGCTTTCTCATCTCTGCCACCAATTTCCCTCTGTGACACTAAAGTTGAAACTGGAACTTGAAACAATCTCATCTCTGACAGGTAATAGGACAGGTGCACGATAAGGTCCCAGCAGAGACTAAAACAACACTGTGTAGGAACAGACATTTATATCAGGATGACATGTTTTGAGGATTGGTTCAGTTTGCTTGGTTTGCTTGTTTTACCATTTATAGCACTATATGAAAGACGTTTATGATAGAATACTGAGCATGATCAGTAGCTCAACTAGCATGCTACAGACTGTAATATCACACATCTAACAGAGTGCGGCTTTAATGATATCAGTGTTTGTTGTCTTACCTCAGGTCCTGGTGGGCCGGGAGGTCCCTGCGGTCCGATGTCACCCATCTTTCCCTGTCAAACAGAAAGACGTGAAAACATGAACACAAATACTGGAAACATCAAAACTTTTTTTTTTTTACCTTTACTTAACGAATGCCAAGCATCATTCTCTCTTCTTCTCTTTCACTCTCACACACAGACACCCACACACAGACACCCACACACAGACACCCACACATGCATAATGTATATTTTGCACAAAAACAACATGAGGCATATAAAATCTTGGCACTCAAAATCTCTGTTTCTCTGTAGTAAGTCTTCGCCATCACTCTATTTGACAGTTGCCAATGTTTGAGAAGGAAGGCACGGTGTGTATTGTTTTGTCAAATATTAATATGGTCTTTCTGTGACGCCACAGTGACCAATGGTGTGTGATTGCGGCCCGCGATTCGGGGCGTTCCTGCATGTGGGTATTCCTGGATCTGCAGTAACATCCCCCCTCGGGCATCCGATTGGTTCCTGCATGTGGCTTGTGTTTATATGCCACTTTTGATATTCTACGATTAAAATGTGGGTCAAAAAGGGAAATACAAGTATTAACCTGTTACATCTATGGGGGCGCTATTTCATTTTTGGATAAAAAGACGTGCCCGTTTTAAGCGCAATATTTTGTCACAAAAAGATGCTTGACTATGCATATAATTGATAGCTATGGAAAGGAAACACTCTGACGTTTCCATAACTGCAAAGATATTGTCTGTGAGTGCCCCAGAACAGATGCTACAGGCAAAACGAAGATGAAACTTCAACCCGGAAATGAGTAGGACTTTTGAGGCTCTGTATTTCATCGTCTTCTTATATGGCTGTGATTGCGCAAGGAATGAGCTTGCCCGATCTATCGTTTCCCCAAGGTGTCTGCAGCATTGTGACGTATTTGTAGGCATATCATTGGAAGATTGACCATAAGAGACTACATTTGCCAGGTGTCCGCCCGGTGTCCTCCGTCGAAATTGGTGCGTCATCTTCAACTGCACGTCTTTTTCCAAGCGATTCACTGGAGAAAGAAGACTACCACGAACGATATATCAATGAAGAGATATGTGAAAAACACATTGAGGATTGATTCTAAACAGCGTTTGCCGTGTTTCAGTCGATATTATGGAGTTAATTTGGAAAACAGTTCTCCGTTTTGATGACTGAATTTTAGTTTTTTTTTGGTACCCAAACGTGATGTACAAAACAGAGCAATTTCTCCTACACAAAGAATCTTTCAGGAAAAACTGAACATTTGCTATGTAACTGAGTCTCCTCATTGAAAACATCTGAAGTTCTTCAAAGGTAAATGATTTTATTTGAATCCTTTTCTGGTTTTTGTGCAAATGTTGCCCGCTAAATGCTACGCTAAATGCTACGCTAGCTATCAATACTCTTACACAAATGCTTGTTTTGCTATGGTTCAAAAGCATATTTTGAAAATCTGACATGACAGTGTTGTTAAGAAAAGGCTAAGCTTGAGAGCTAGCACATTCATTTCATTTCGATTTTCATAAATAGTTAACGTTACGTTATGCTAATGAGCTTGAGGCTATAACTGGATACAGGTTTTTTTCATAGCCAAACGTGAACAAAACAGAGCGATTTGTCCTACACAAATAATATTTTTTTGAAAAACTGAACATTTGCTATCTAACTGAGAGTCTCCTCATTGAAAACATCTGAAGTTCTTCAAAGGTAAATGATTTTATTTGAATGATTTTCTTGTTTTTGTGAAAATGTTGCTGGCTGAATTCTAGGCTTATAGCTATGCTAGCTATCAACACTCTTACACAAATGCTTGTTTAGCTATGGTTGAAAAGCATATTTTGAAAATCTGAGATGACAGTGTTGTTAACAAAAGTCTAAGCTTGAGAGCAAATATATTTATTTCATTTCATTTGCGATTTTCATGAATAGTTAACGTTGCGTTATGCTAATGAGCTTGAGGCTATAAATAGAATCCCGGATCCGGGATTGCTCGACGCAAGAAGTTAAGAGTTTTTTTTGTTTGGTGTTTATTGTTTTGTCAAAACAAATAATCATATGGTCTTGCTGTGATGCCACAGAGGCTGACTGACTGGCGTCTACAGCCCAAGTGGATATGCCAGGGAGCGCAAACACTTGCTCAGGCAGATGTGAAGCGTACAGGCAACCGGACAGCTTCAGCTTTAAAATATGTGAGCGTCTTTGCGGTGTATTCACTTAATACTATGCCAAACTGTGCAGGTTTTAGCTTTCTATGTTAAAAATACTAATTCAGTGTAAAAAAAAACAACCTATGCCAGGACTATAGAACATACTCCCTTGTTGCCTGTCATCGACTCATGCAGGACCCAACAGATGGTCTAAATATGTTGCGTGAATTTGGCATCATTGTTTTCAGGCAGAGAGTTAAAAGTTTCGGACAGTTATATGGTCTGTTTGTAACAAAGTGAAAGTCTCTAAAAAGGTACAGGGTGTTTACTGGGGTCGTTACATTAATTAAGTGACGCACACACGCACACACACACACACACACACACACACACACACACACACACACACACACACACACACACACACACACAACGTACAGGTGGGCCTGTTTTCCCAAGGAGTCCAGGAGGTCCGGGTAAGCCAGCAGCACCCTGGGGGCACAAACAAACATACAACACTTGTTTATGCTCCTATTCCCTCCATCACTCATTATCTGACTCCCTCTCTTTTACTTTTTTTTCTATGTATGTATGTGTGTGTGTGTGTGTGTGTGTGTGTGTGTGTGTGTGTGTGTGTGTGTGTGTGTGTGTGTGTGTGTGTGTGTGTGTGTGTGTCGCAAGGGACCCAGTATAGTTAAAAATCAATAAACATATTCAGACGGATGGGAAACCTACCTTGTCACCCTGGTAACCAATGTTTCCTGGTTCCCCCCTTAGTCCAGGTTCGCCCTGAATGTTACAGCATCACACAGAGATATAATACAAACAACTTGCTCCTCGGAGAACAGTGTTAACAACACAGGGAGGGACACACTGCTTCCCCATCCATGTTCAGGTGTCTATCTAAACCATCCTATAGGAGATACATCCTACCAAAGTCAAGCAGCAATTAAGATCAAGAGTTTTATTGATGAACTGTATAATCATTAGAAAGGGGGAAACAATCATAGTCAGGGGTACAACAGACCCAGTAAGGGGGAAACAATCATAGTCAGGGGTACAACAGACCCAGAAAGGGGGAAACAATCATAGTCAGGGGTACAACAGACCCAGAAAGGGGGAAACAATCATAGTCAGGGGTACAACAGACCCAGTAAGGGGGAAACAATCATAGTCAGGGGTACAACAGACCCAGAAAGGGGGAAACAATCATAGTCAGGGGTACAACAGACCCAGAAAGGGGGAAGACATTTAAAAAACACATCTCTATTTCTCAAGTTTATACTGTACCGAGATGTACACTCTTAGAAAAAAGGGTTCGCAAAGGGTTATTTGGCTGTCCCCATAGGATAACGTTTTGCTTCTAGGTAGAACCCTTTTGCGTTTCACGTTGAACTCTCTGTGTAAAGGGTTCTACTTGGAACCCAAAAGGGTTCTACCTGGAACCAAAACGTTTGTCTTAAAGGGTTCTCCTATGGGGACAGCCGAATAACTCTCTTAGGCTCTAGGTTCTGTACTGCATATCAAATCCTCATTCCTCTTTTCTGTTACTCCCATCCCGTTCCCTTCACTGTGTACTTGAATGCAAAACACACTCTCCTCATCCACACACTGGGATAGATCATTCACAATAATATAAATATTTAGATCACCTTATCACCTTTCAATCCAGGCAGCCCCGCATTTCCAGTCAGGCCCTAATAGAGAGAAGGAACAGGAGAGGGAGTCCTCAGTGGCAGCCATTTTGAAAAAGAGAACAGAGGGCGATACAGAGACCGATAGACGTAGATACAGAGAGACTAACTGGAAAACAGAAGAGAGGAAGAGAACGGAAAAGAGAGGAGAGGGTGGGTAAGTTACCATAGTTCCCACTATGCCAGTCAGTCCTCGCTGTCCCTCAGGTCCTTGGTCTCCCTGTGGAGAGAAGGGGGAGCAGGGTAAGATACAGCACGCATGTGCGCAGCACACACACAAACACACACACACTTCATCAAGTGTACAGTATGTATTATACTGGCTCAGATTTACGGCGCAAGACAATGAAGGACATGTTCCACAGGAAACATCCAATACATCCGTTTCCCACTCGCAGCCCATTATTTTGACACATGCGGTTACCGCCTGGGCCCAAACACTACATTCCTGTAAGTCAATGCCTATGATGACTTCCAAGCTGTGCCTGTGCTGACAATAAAGCGTCCGTTCGGAGTTGGGCCGTCCACACGAGCAGACGCATAACTGGAACATAGCGGACGCACAACTGCAACATCACATCTAACCAGCTGTGACATGGACAGGGTAGGAGTGACCGGACACTGTGCTGCTGGAAAAGGGTCTGAATGATTGTTCTAATCATTGTAATTACACGGACCGAGGGTGTGGGACCGAAGGCCAGCTCTGTAAGTGATTCTATGCGTTCCAGGCCTACTGGCCTACCAGTGTGGCTCGGTTTCCCAATGCTGTGTTTTGTGGGGATTGTCATCAGATCTAGAGCGAAAGGCAGCTCCAGCAAACACAGCAGGGACTGATAAAGTACACGCACAAACACACAGGAATGCACACGCGCACACACACAGATACGGCTCCTCTTCATCAGAGCCAGCCTGTACACTTGGACAGATACCTTTGCTTCCTCCTACTTGTAGCCGCTGTTAGCCGCTGTCACAGAAACCAGTAAGGCTTCTTCACATTCTAAAACGTGAGAAGTACCGTGGTAAATTATGATTCATGAGGACTTCAGAGAACAGGTACTATAAGAGCAGCTGAGAATGAATAAGTGAATGCAGTTGTAAAACACAGGAGTGGTTTGGTAAATAATCAGTTGTATTAGGGGCTCCCTGGAGACTTTAGTAGAAGAGGTAAGAGCAGCTGAGGATTAATAACTGAAAGCAGTTGTCCTTTGTTCTAATTTTTATTTTACCTTCATTTAACTAGGCAAGTCAGTTAAGAACAAATTCTTATTTACAATGACAGCGTACCCCGGCCAATGCTGGGCCCACTTGCGAGCCGCCCTATGGGACTCCCAATCACAGCCAGATGGGATGCAGCCTGGATTTGAACCAGGTACTGCAATGACACCTCTTGTACTGAGATGCAGTGTCTTAGACCACTGGGAGCCCCTAATGCAGGGGTGAAATCAGTCCGGGCCTCAACTTGCTGTCGAGAGTTAAAATAATAGAACGCACAAGGTGCAATTTCGAAATTTGGTAGTGCATCAGCAGTCACTCAATTAGCCCATGTCAGCAAACATTTTTTAGTTTGTTAAGGTAGTCAAACTTGTAGTAAGCATGGTTGAATTACCGACCAGGGTGGGGCCCATTGATCATCAGCTATCATATTAAAAACTGCAAACATTGACCTCCAGTCTATGGCAAAATTTGTATAATTGCATGAAATTAGTTATAAAATCGCAAAATCTTTTCTCCGCCCCATGGAAATATGTGTAGAATTGGGGCTATGGATGTGGGTACGCAGACCCACAAGGCACTGCGGCCCCTCGTGATGAGTTCCGTTGTTTTGTGAGGCTTCACAAAGCTGCCTTGGCAACGGTTGAGGAAACTCCATCCGGCGAGCAACCAGCGCCCCTCAAAGAGCTTAATGCGATGTCATTAAGGACATGTGGCTTAAAAGCAGAGGTCCATCTGGTCTCAGTATGACTTTGTGTTTGATGCTCAACCTCCCTGGCTAATGGCACGGCGGGATGAAGACAAATCGCACGCACTTCATAAAGAATGCTTTCAACTGAGGGCATAAGTTACGGGCTGAAAACAGACAATTGGCGTAAGGCGATACCCCACCACTCTCCTCTCAGGGCCAACCAATTGATCCAGCGAATCAAACTTCAATATCCCACACACAGCTACAATACGAGGGAACGACAGATAAGATGGACACCACCTGCTGCCTGCGGGAGGGTTTAATCTCCCCCTCTCTCTTTCTCCCTCCCTGCCCTCTATAGCTCTCCCCCCACCCTCTCCCTCTCCCTCTCTCTCTCCCTCCCCACATGAGAAACCAATGATTAGAGAAATGTCAGGAAAACCACATTGGTAAATTCCTGTATTCCTTTAAAACAATCGAACACAACGCCACAGTAACAGAGGATCATATATGGAATGCGTACCATTAAATGATATGTGTGCGTGTTGGCCCCATTAGAGTGTGTACATTTAAGAATTTATTACACTTTGGCTCTGAATGCAAAGCTTCACACACCACTCTCTCTCTCTCTCTTTTTCCTGGAGAGAAACGTCAATGGAAGAAAAGGTAAAACCCTTTTTCCTATTTGGTTTTATATGTGTGGTTTAAAATAGACAGATTGGCTTTGTGTCAAACATACAGCACACGCTCAATCAGAGATTCCCATTCCACCATCATTTGGGAAGGGAACTCAGGCATTCACATATACAGTATGTAAACAGGGTGATGAGCATCAGTGCAGAAAGCCATTCAACCACAGTACTGGTTGTGTTCTGAGGTTTTGTTTAATGACAAGACACACGAAACCCAACCACACAGAAATAACAATGATGGATAGGACCAACCACACAATACAACCCAGTCTGTCAGTCAAAATGGCATACGCCAAGCAGATCTGATCCATCATTGCTGTACTGTGGGAACATGCTATAGGATCTAACAGCGTCGAGGCTCACGGCCACGACTTTGTTTAAAACGAAGCTCTCCAGAATTAGGTCACGATGCGTCAAGGAAAAAGTCAAGGGAGAAACAAGATGAGTTTTGGAGGACAGACGGAGAGGATTAAGGAATAGTGGTGGAGAGGGCCTGCATGTCTGTCTCCTGCATAAGGACGGCAGGGGTGATAGTGTGGGCTAGAGAGTTAGATGTGGATCAATCAGCAGAGGAGATGCCACCAATTTGTCTGAAATGTGAATTTGAAAGACTTCTTCATGGGGCAGGGGCAGAGTGACATGAGGAATCAGTCGCCAAACTAGTTGGGCTTCCTCTCACGTAACAAATGCCTGGAAGACATGTGATTCTAATTCCAGCATGATGGAAGTGTCCCGGGTTCGTAGAGTTGGGATGGGTTGAATGGGGATCTGCTGAGGGACCGCCTCTCCTCTGGGGCGAAATGTCTGACATGACAGAGCCCTGTATACTGTAGGCAGCCATTAATGTAGGCCCACTTCGGGCTCACTTTAAACAAACCACTACTTCTGAAGACTTGACAAAGCATTCGCGAAGTCTTTGTAAACACCACATAGATGCTTTTCAGATAGGGAGACATCGTGGACGAAGAGCTGCTGTTCAAAATGATCACGTTTGAGTAATATTTCATGTAAAGTACCTGCACTTACAATAATGTTGTACTGAATTGAAAATACATTAGTGACTGTAAAACATAACATGGCCTATAAATATGTGAGCAGAGTATGTAACTACATGAACGGAATTGATCCAATTGGCAACTTTACCAGCCAGCCATTCAGTTTAACAAATCGAGACCTGTCATCATGTGTCCCTTCCTGGATTATACATTACACTTAAATATGTTATCCTACATGTAGGTACTTTACATGAACTATTTCTCAAAGATGATCACTCATCAACAGTTTTTGTCATAGACATACAGTACACCGGGAATAGAAAATGCAAGAGAATAGGTGTGATGTTGAATAGCAATAAGAGCAGGATGATCTATATCCTACAAGTTTTGCCTCAACTTTTTGTCACGGCTGGAATAGAGCTGGCTGTGTTTCCCTGGTTGGCCTAACTTCCAGTAGCCTGACCTGACCATGTCCATGCTGCGTCCTGTCCAGAGAACAGCTTGATTTGTAGGGATGGGTCAGAGCCCTCCACCTGAGTTAGATCAAATTCCCGGGGTACGTAAGTCATGCTGCCTGGGTGCCATCTTGTAACAGTAGTTCAGGCAAGTCAGACTCTGTGTGGATCTTGGCGTGGCAGTTGAGTTACGGTTGAGTTAAGGTGTAGCGGTTGAGTTATGGCCGGATGCCGTGGCAACGGTTGAGGAATCTCCATCCCTCTGAGCGCCGCTCGTGGTGACCCTGTAAATCTGTCTGATGGACAGAGAGGGTTCCCAACCTCCCATGCTCTGGCCAACACAGCTTTCCCGGGGGGGCCAGGGTCAGGGACGAAACCTCACTTCACCTCAGCAGCCCCGTGGGGAGGAATGGGTTATGGAGGTCATGGGGGTATGAGGGATGGGGTACGGGCTAGGTCATGGGTGGAGGTAATACAGTATCTATCATTACGGTGCAACACTATACTGTTTATATGGCCTGGATGGACACTTTGACTTGTTTTGATGACTTAAAATGGCAGGGGAGTATGTATGAGTTTAGAGAAGAGCTGCTATGGATTTCTTTCAGTCATCCCACTCTCTCTCCCTCTCAGGAGACATCACTAGGACAGGCTCTCTACCCCCCTCCCTCCCTCCCTCCCTCTCTCCATCTCTCTCTCTCTCTCTCTCTCCAGCTTGAAATAATGTGCAGTTTATAGCAGGCCTGGGCATCTCCAGTCATCTGTGGCCTGATTGGTGTCACACTTTTGCCCTAGACCCAGCTAACACAGCTGACTCCAATAATCAACCAATCCTGAATGCAATTAGTTTAAATCAGGTGTGTTTGCTAGGGATCGGGGAAAAGTGTGACACCAATCAGGCCCCCGAGGACTGGAATTGCCCAGGCCTGTAAAGGCTTGGTAAGCCCTCATAAAGCCTTCATAAATACTACATAAATGTGTTATAAATCATCTATAACCGTATGTCATGCTTTAAAGGGTTCATAAATGTCACATAAAAGTGACATGTCAAATGTGACATAACCCACTACGTCAAATATGACATAATTCTGTGCTTTATAAAGGGTGAACTAAGCACCGTTTAATAAAGGACTTATAAATCATATTAAATTGAGGCTTCACAAAGCATTTATAACCCTGTCATGCATCTTGGTAGAGCATTGCAACCCCAGGATATTGGGTTCGATTCCCGGGACCACCCATACGTAAAAATGTATTCACAAATGACTGTACTGTAAGTCGCTTTGGATAAAATGTCTGCAAAATGTTCTAAACTATATTATATTTTACTAAAACATTTATTGGACGGCCCAACCTCTTGGGTGCATAGTCAGTATTGGACCTGACCTCAACTTTCCCCCAAATGATGTGATGCAGGATGACACACACACTAAAGTACCCAAAAATGTTGGTAGGGCCATTTAAAATCTGTTATATTTTATTGCCTACTTCCAGGTTTTATTGCCTACTTCCAGGTTTTATTGCCTACTTCCAGGTTTTATTGCCTACTTCCAGGTTTTATTGCCTACTTCCAGGTTTTATTGCCTACTTCCAGGTTTTATTGCCTACTTCCAGGTTTTATTGCCTACTTCCAGGTTTTATTGCCTACTTCCAGGTTTTATTGCCTACTTCCAGGTTTTATTGCCTACTTCCAGGTTTTGGATTTCCTGAAAAAACTTCTGGATTACCCCAGATTCTTTACAGTATTTTAAATAGATAAACAACAAAATTGGATTTTCTGTGTTCACAGTAAATGCTTAAATCACATCAGGTGATGTCTTTTGAGGTCTGGGAAAAATCTAAGAACATTTTTGTGTGTAGTTGCCATTTAATTCAGTGAGAATGCCCATGTACTGTTGTTTGGTGAGCAGGTTTTCTGTAGTAAGCGCACATGTGATGTGATTCAGCCACCAATGGAATGGGTGGACTAAAAGGTCAGCAAAATTCTGTATTATTCAGAGCCCCTTGAAATGACAATGATATATACATTCTACAGACCTTACAGTATTCCCTGCTATACTTTTACTGTGGCAACGAGAATAGTTCTTGCTCTAAGACAATATGTATTCCATACAGTTGAAGTCGGGAGTTTACCACCACTGCACACGTTTCTTGTTAACAAACTATAGTTTTGGCAAGTCGGTTAGGACATCTACTTTGTGCAAGACACAAGTCATTTTTCCAACAATTGTTTACAGACATATTTCACTTATAATTCACTGTATCACAATTCCAATGGGTCAGAAGTTAACATACACTAAGTTGACTGTGCCTTTAAACAGCTTGGAAAATTCCAGAAGATTATGTCATGGCTTTAGAAGCTTCTGATAGGCTAACTGACATCATTTGAGTCAATTGGAGGTGTACATGTGGATATATTTCAAGGCCAACCTTCAAACTCTTGACATCATGGGAAAATCAGAAGAAATCAGCCAAGACCTCAGCAAAAAACCCTGTAGACCTCTACAAGTCTGGTTCATCCTTGGGAGCAATTTCCAAATACCTGTAGGTACCATGTTGATCTGTACAAACAATAGTATGCAAGTATAAACACCATGGGACCACGCAGCCGTCATACCGCTCAGGAAGGAGACACGTTCTGTCTCTTTGAGATGAACGTACTTGGTGTGAAAAGTGCAAATCAATCCCAGAACAACAGCAAAGGACCTTGAGAAGATGCTGGAGGATACAGGTACAAAAGTATCTATATCCACAGTAAAATGAGTCCTATAATCGACATAACCTGAAAGGCCACTCAGCAAGAAAGAAGCCACTGCTCCAAAACTGCCATAAATAAAGCCAGTCTACGGTTTGCAATTGCACATGGGGACAAAGATCGTACTTTTTGGAGAAATGTCCTCTGGTCTGATGAAACAAAAATAGAACTGTTTGGCCATAATGACCATCGTTATGTTTGGAGGAAAAAGGGGGATGCTTGCAAGCAGAAGAACACCATCCCAACCGTGAAGCACGGGGGTGGCAGCATCATGTTGTGGGGTTGCTTTACTGCAAGAGGGACTGGTGAACTTCACAAAATAGATGGCATCATGAGGTAGGAAAATTATGTGGCTATATTGAAGCAACATCTCAAGACATAATTCTGGAAGTTAAAGCTTGGTCACAAATGGGTCTTCCAAATGGACAATAACCCCAAGCATTCTTCCAAAGTTGTGGCAACATGGCTGAAGGACAACAAAGTCAAGGTGTTGGAGTGGCCATCACAAAGCCCTGACCTCAATCCTATAGAACATTTGTGGGCAGAACTGAAAAAGCGTGTGAGAGCAAGGAGGCCGACAAACCTGACTCCGTTACACCAGCTCTGTCAGGATGAATGAGCCAAAATTCACCCTACATATTGTGTGAAGCTTATGGAAGGCTACCCAAAAAATGTGACCCAAGTTAAACAATTTAAAGGCAATGCTACCAAATACTAATTGAGTATGTAAACTGCTGACCCACTGGGAAAGTGATGAAAGAAATAAAAGCTGAAATAAATCATTCGCTCTACAATTATTCTGACATTTCTCATTCTGAAAAATAAAGTGCTGATCTTAACTGACAAGAACTGTCAGGAATTGTGAAAAACTGAGTTTAAATGTATTTGGCTAAGGTGTATGTAAATTTCCGACTTCAACTCTTTATACAGTTACTTGTATTGAGGGCATTTATTTGACATTGGTACATGTTTCTAAATCCACATTTAATGCAAATGTCACTTAAATATGAACAAATATGAATCAATGTTAATGTTTAGACAATTATTTGTATATATCATTAATAGTTATTGACACATGTAAGTGCCCCGGAAGTACTTTGTTAGTGTTGCTGATCATGTGATGAGTTAACAAATCAAATGCCCATTTGTGCTGCCACTGGACAGCGAAAAACAAATAAGTTAACCTTTATTTATTGCCATTTCAATTTGTTTGTAGTTTGTAGTAGTTAAGTGGCCCGTTCCTGTAGGTTCATGCTCTACAACATCCGCAGAGTACGACCCTGCCTCACACAGGAAGCGGCGCAGGTCCTAATCCAGGCACTTGTCATCTCCCGTCTGGATTACTGCAACTCGCTGTTGGCTGGGCTCCCTGCCTGTGCCATTAAACCCCTACAACTCATCCAGAACGCCGCAGCCCGTCTGGTGTTCAACCTTCCCAAGTTCTCTCACGTCACCCCGCTCCTCCGCTCTCTCCACTGGCTTCCAGTTGAAGCTCGCATCCGCTACAAGACCATGGTGCTTGCCTACGGAGCTGTGAGGGGAACGGCACCGCAGTCCCTCCAGGCTCTGATCAGGCCCTACACCCAAGCAAGGGCACTGCGTTCATCCACCTCTGGCCTGCTCGCCTCCCTACCATTGAGGAAGTACAGTTCCCGCTCAGCCCAGTCAAAACTGTTCGCTGCTCTGGCCCCCCAATGGTGGAACAAACTCCCTCACGACGCCAGGACAGCGGAGTCAATCACCACCTTCCGGAGACACCTGAAACCCCACCTCTTCAAGGAATACCTAGGATAGGATAAGTAATCCTTCTCACCCCCCCCCTTAATGATTTAGATGCACTATTGTAAAGTGGCTGTTCCACTGGATGTCAGAAGGTGAATTCACCAATTTGTAAGTCGCTCTGGATAAGAGCGTCTGCTAAATGACTTAAATGTAAATGTTAAGTGTTAAATTAGATTCTATACTGTAGCTACCTCAATGGTTATTTCCGAAAATTTCAGTGACTTCACAAAAATTGCTAGCTAGCAGGCTCAGCTAAATACAAACGTCTCATATTCACGTCTCACAGTCACATTTGACATTGGTGATAATTACACACAGTTGTGCCACATTTATGAACCCTTTATAAAACATGACATATGGTAAAAGATGCTTTGTAACACTTATGTAGTGCTTCTGAAGGCATTATGAGGTAGCCTTTATAAGCTAAACGTAATTTAAAGTGGGACCTCTTTTGGTCTTCTCTCTCTCTCCCTCTCCCTCTCCCTCACTCAGCTCAGGGCTTGACACGCAGCCATGTCTTTAAAGTTAATCAAATATTGGTAATCCACCTTTGGCAGGGCAGTCATGACCTGCAGAGCATAGTACTAAGCGTTTCACAGTAGGCAGGGTGAAGAATATATTGTTACCATTCAAAACAAATTACCTTGGTTGGAGTATTTGCACAGTACCTCTCCAAGAAACGAAGGGTACTAGTTAGAGATTCCCATTTATCAGAGTATGTCAGAGCAGATTCCCCATTCATCAGAATTTTTACTCTTCCAGTATACAAAACAGTTATCCAAAAACATCTGATCTAATCTACAGACAAATGTGGAGTTGAGCTTGATGTGGATATAATACACTGTACAGATGTAGGATCTTAATTTACGACATAAAGATAAAAAATGTTAGACCTTGACCAGAACAGGACAGATGAATAAAGATATTAATGAAATGTATTTATAGAGCTATTTTTTTAGAACAGCAGTTATCACAAAGTTATCACAGAAATCGAGCATAAACCCCCAGAGAGGAAGCAATGCCGATGTAGAGGCACGGTGGCTAGGAAACAAAATCCCTAGAAAGGCTGATGTGTAATGTTGTGTAACACTCACCCTCAGACCTGGGAAGCCACCCATGCCAGTCCCACCAGCAGGCCCCTATAGGACAACACAGGAACATCATGAGTACATAGTAGCAATGGACACACATGTGAACATAAACACGCGCATGCACCCAGGCGCACACACACACACACACACACACACACACACACACACACACACACACACACACACACACACACACACACACACACACACACACACACACACGCCCAGGCCACACACAGGATAGTAAAGATTTTCTCCAAATTACAGTATCATGCAGCCTGGCACACCCAGACACGGCTAATCATAACACAAACCATGTTGTGCTGTGAACCACACTCGCTTCTTTGTTGCTTCTCAGTCTACATACATTAAAACAGTGCTTTTACAGAACTTTTTAAATCAATAAAAAAAACTATCATTTTCCCGATTTGCTCATATGCAGCATACTTTGCCAGCTCAATAAAGTGATTCCCTGTAACCTGCTGTTCTGTTGGAATCTGCCCAACACAGACAGCCCTGCGAAATTGTAATGGATTGCAGATCAGCTCAACACGTTGAGCTATAAAACGTTACAGACTGCTGGGCCTGGGCTGAGCTCATTCATCCAGAGCTACAGACGTCGAGAAACAGACCAGAGAGTGTGTTCTAATCTAAGCCATACGGTTGAGTCAACCCTGGCGTTTCGCAGGCCAAACGAGAACAATTGCTCTGTCTATATACTGTGCATGGCACAACTCAGCTCAGCCGAGCTAATCTCCTAAAGGTCATAGAGCAGGGCACAAGACATAGGGCAGGGGTGCACAACATTGTTCCTGGAGTGTGATTTTTTGCTAGAGACTGAATAGAGTATACAAACATGGCAACCGGAAACAGGCAAAGGGTACCACAGCATCAGCTCTCGGACTAATAGGCTCTGAGACAGCTTCTACTCCCAAGCCATAAGACTGCTTAATAGCCACACTGCTAAATAGTAAATGAATGGTACCCAAACTATCTGCTCAGCGACTGGGATGCACCTGTAGACTCCCAGTCATTGTGCTAACGCTAGTTAGCAATGACTCGCGAAACTACCTTCGACTTGCTTCAAATGCACGCAGAGACATCAACATTGTATCTATGAGTTCATCTGACTCTGGGTAAGTAGAAAAGGGACTTAATTGCCAAAATCTTGGACTATCCCTTTAAGAGGAGGAGGGACGTAGATCTTACCTCGTCGCCATCAGGACCAGGAGGACCCCTTTCACCAACATCTCCAACAACTCCCTGCACGCAAAAGAACAACAAAAGTTTTCATTTACACAATGTTGGCAGTTCAGTTAGGAGTTATGGGGCTCCTTTAGATATGCAGATGCTCCTGGGTGTAATCTCTTCATTGTGGGCCTATCAGATCGAACAGGGCAAAGGGCGCTGGCTCTCCTTGCCTGCCTACACCTGCCTATTTGCATATTGTGGGAGGTACTGATGTTCTCCATTCTCTCCCCTGTGTTCCAGAACTTCCAGCTCTGAGTGTTCCATCCCCAGTGTTCCAGTTCCAGTTCCAGAGAGAGAGAAGGAGGCTTTGATAACCCCTCTCCACTCACTCACAGACAGATGCTGGTGTGCCTGGTCTGGGCCATCGGCCCACTTGGTATCCCAGCTGGCCACAGCACAGAGAAGCTGTCAGATGCCTTGCTCACTGACACTTGTGTTTTTATAGCGTTTTTCCGCTATGTCATGCCGTTGGTTACTCTATCTCTGTATGTGAGACACTGTTTTCCTATGCCAACCTAACTGGCACTGAGAGAGACTCACTCAAATGGCAAGTTGAATGCCAAGGTATGCATATCCTCATGTTGTTGGCATCCTGTCCATAGGTTGTTTTTATATCACGGGTAATCTATTTTTGGCTGTGTGTGAATTGTTACTTTTGGCACTGAATGTGCCGAGTGCATTTGCACATTAGCAATGAACACTCACAGAATACAGATGAAGGCAAGCTTTGGCTTTAAAATTCCTTAGGGCTTCCTGTGTTGAGGGTAAATGATTACTTCTGTGGGAGTAGCAGATGTACACCATTATGGGTTGTGTAACACTTCTTTCTGACCTCTATTCTTCCCACCTCCTCTCCTCTACTCTCTCCTTATCCTATCCTCTCTTCTTATCTCCCCGTTCCGCCCTCTTGATAGCCCATGACGATTTCCACAAATTGGACCACAGTTATTGACCCAGGATGCACGCGGACCATTCTAGTTTTTCCCCCCTGTCCAGGAATATCACGGGTTTCAAAGCTGTGTGATGTTGTGTAGTCCATTACCTGTTTTCCTTTGGGACCGGTCTTCCCAACAGGACCGGGAATACCCTGGGGGGAAAAAAACACAAGGAAACTCTCAGATGAGGAAAGGTGACTGCCGTTTGCTGAGTAATTCGTCTATGATAAAATCGTAGTCAAGACCTCCCTCACAGAATGAATCATACAGGTTTTTATTTTTTTATTTTTACAGGACTTTACTGCCAGGGTAAGTTATTAAGGGAAGATAAACACTGTACTACGGTCCAGGGGACTTATGACTTATTTCATGATGAAGAAGCATATTTTCCACTGACACAACATGGCATTGCATTGTGGAAAATGTAGTTATTAGACATTTTATTGTCCTTATAAGAACTCTGTGAGGAGAGATCGCTGTGGCTGCTTTGTTAGTATCAGCAAACATTTGGATCTATAAATAAAACCATACAATTCACAGGGCTAACCACATATTTTCCTGTTGCTTAATAGCTCTGAAATAGATGAAACGCAACATGAATTGCCTTTGGTTAGATCCGACTTTACTGATATTGACGACCCTCGCCCTGTCCTTGTCCACATGGAAGGTTCAAGAGGAGTACAACTGATAGGATGAGTTAGCCAGTAGCCTTGGTTATATCCGACACCTATTGCAAACAAAGAGGACAATGTCTCCTACCTGACTTAATTAGGTGCACATACTGCATAAATCAAGGTGATACTTACTCTCTCCCCTTCCTGCCCGGCTGAACCAGCTATACCAGGAGGCCCAATGAAACCCTGAAAACCAAAGCACACATACAGTACATGTGAACCCGTTTGTAACACTTTGCCTGGAGGTATAATGCAAAGTAAGACTTGTCATGAGCGTGTCTGACCACGTAATAAAGTCTTTAAAACCATCCTCAACATCTAATGGAAGACGTTATTTGGACAGAATGTACGGAGCAACATATCTTTACTTGGTCTACTGATGGATAGGACAGTGGGGCATTACTGAACTGAAGATTCATCAGTCACACTCAAGACAATGGAAGTGGAACAGGCAGGCTGTTGGACCTACAGTACAGTATATGCATAGAGATAAATCATCATCTCTCTCTGATGGTATAGTACATACATTTCTAACCTGGAACCCCTGCACATTGACTCGGTCCCAGTACCCTCTGTATATAGCCTCGTTATTGTTCTTTTATTGTGTTACTTTTTATTCCATATTTTTACTTTAGTTTTATTTGGTAAATACATTCTTTACTCTTATTTTTTTAAACTGCATTGTTGGTTAAGGGCTTGTAAGTAAGCATTTCACGGTAAGGTAATACACCTGTTGTATTCGGCACATTTGACAAGTACAATTTGATTTGATTTGATACAGATAAACCACTGTTGAATACCTGAACAGGTTTATCTTAAGCCCATCAAAGCAATAGTGTCTCTGAACTCATTGAGTTCTGGGAATTCTGCGTGTCAGGTATGTAAACGTATGTAGCGGTCTTGATTGTAGCCAGATCAGATATCAGTGATGATGATATACCCCTACTCTAGTGCTGGCATGCTGACTTATGTCCTATATATATATTTTTTTTTTTAAATGTATTTTTAACCCTGGCCCATCCACGCAGGAGGCCTTTTGCCTTTTGGTAGGCCGTCATTGTAAATAAGAATTTGTTCTTAACTGACTTGCCTAGATAAATAAAGGTTAAATACAAAAATGCAATATGCAAGCACACACACTAACTTAAAAAAAAAAACTTGAAACTGAAGCCAAGCTATCAGTCTAATGATACATTGTCTGGCTTCATGGACATATATGAGAGGGATAAATCTCCATCTTTCCGCCTCTCCTTTCTCTCATTCTACCATTACATCTTTCTGTCAGAGGAACTCTTCACCCAGGTCTCATTCGGCTGAAGCAGTTCCGTCCGTGAAATAGAAGTGTTTCATGGCTAGGGAAGCAGGTCAACTGGTCCTGTATCCGTGCGGCTCCCTAGAGAAGTTACATCTATGGAAAAAACTGTCTTAGCTGACAGGCTAAGAGCCAAATAGAAACGTTTCAAGTGGCCAATTATCCATGCTCGATTGAAAAGTGACAAGCAGTGCAACCTTCAATATATGTTTCTTAGCTGACAGGCTAAGAGCTGCTGACCACCCGAGAGAAGAAAAGTTACATGCGGCCATTTTTCCACTCTGTTGTAAAAAAGAAAAAAGAAAGTAACTAGCGGTGCATCTTTCAAAACATTAACATTTATAATTACTCATCCCTCTTTGCTGACAGGCTACGATCTGCTGACCACTTCAGATAGAGGAGATCAGGCATGTCCACATTTCATCAGTATGGAACATAATACTCATCTGGCAAAAGCAAAAAAACACCTCATCACCACTACCTCAAAAATCACCACAAAAAATGAGAGGGAAATATGGAAGGCAAGCTTTTGCTTTTATTCTGACTAGCGAAAAGGGAGAGGAGTGGACACTTGAAGAGGCAGAGTCGAGTCCAGTGTGGGGGACAGGAGACTTCTATAATTGTCACACCCTGACCATAGTTTGCTTTGTATGTTTCTATGTTTTGTTTGGTCAGGGTGTGATCTGAGTGGGCATTCTATGTTGTGTGTCTAGTTTGTCTGTTTCTGTGTTTGGCCTGATATGGTTCTCAATCAGAGGCAGGTGTTAGTCATTGTCTCTGATTGGGAACCATATTTCGGTAGCCTGTTTGGTGTTGGGTTTTGTGGGTGATTGTTCCTGTCTCTGTGTTTGCACCAGATAGGGCTGTTTAGTTTTTTTCCACATTTCTTGGTTTTGTTAGTCTATTCATGTATAGTTTCTTTATTAAAGAACCATGAATAATAACCACGCTGCGTTTTGGTCCGCCTCTCCTTCGACACAAGAAAACCGTTACAATAATAAGAGCAGACAGCAGTCTGGGATAGTGGTGGTCTGGCAGCTTATCTGCTATGTTTTGGATTCTACCTTCACTTAAACATAATACAACATGGATTTAAGACTCTCTCTCTCTCTCTTTCTTTTTCTACATTCTTCAGCAATGGAAAACTACCAGAGACGTCTCAAACTTATTGAGCCCTGTAGTTTTCCCTAATAGGCTGATATGTCATTCTGTCTCTGACAACATGTTGGCATAAACAAAAATGACAAACTGAGGGATTCTCCTTACACTTTTTTTTTTTTTTTTTACTTTTCATTTATCATACCCTCCTCCCAACCTTTCGATCTATGCTCTAGCCCATGCTCTTTTCCCTCCCTCTGTTCTCTAGCGGAGGGAGAGCATGCCTGTGCTTCCTGAGGAAAGGAATGAGCTGCTCTCGCAAAAGAGCAGAAGCTCGACTGAGCGAAAACAGATCCCAGACCTGCTCCCAAAGGAATCTGCTGCAGTGGGAGCCAGCACCTTGTTAACACAACACAGGCCCTCTAACAGATCAGCCGTTCCCAGTGGAGCAGACAGGTAATCCCTTCAGGAAATTAAGTATTCCCTCTAATAGAGCCGAGTAAAGTGGAGGGGAGGGTAGTAGGGAGCTGTACTTACACGTACACCTTTAGGACCTGGGTTACCTTCTGGCCCAGCCAAACCCTGCAACAAAGGAGAGCAGCATAAGGAGAGGCCATTGTCACACAATACACTGTGTCTGTTACACAGGGGGGCAATACACACTTCCACACATAAAACACTAAATTGTACATTTTAGACAGATAGGGAAATAAAACATTTGATTGCATAGACTAATTGTTTAAGAAGTAAAAAGGAATGAGGAAACATCCCAGTCATACTCTCAGCTACATTACACTTCCTTATTATCATTGTTGTGCACACACTTTTAGTTCAAACATTCGTTGTCGACATACTTATACAACACCTTTCTTCAGAAATAATTGTTATTCAATATATAGTTGAAATCAAAATGATAAGGAGTCAAGTATTAGCTATTTGAATACAAAGGTCAAGCAAAAAGGTCACTAATTGACAGTTTTTTCACTAAAGAGACTGAGGAGTGTGTCACTACTGTAGTTCGGGGAGAGACAGGAGGATATGATGTTCATTTCTGAGTACAGCAATATGATAGTACACAGGTAGTGATGTGGAATTCTGTGCAATGTAGACAAGCCGAGAGGATGGATGGAGGAATCTGGAGCATATTCACTGCACCTGCCTGCCAGGGTAACCTGCATCCCCAGTCACTCCTGGAAGTCCTGGTATGCCCTGCAGAGGGGGAGGGGGGAGAGAGAAAGAGACAAAGAGAGAGAGATGGAGAGAGAGAAAGAGAGAAAAAAGAGAAAAGAGGGATGAAAGAAGATAAACATTGGCCCTCACCAATGCTGCCAACTCAGGAATAAAACAGGCACTGTTTGCCCTCACCCATCCCCTACAGCCAAACTGTAGCAGAACACACACTCTCTCTCTCTTTGGCTCCTCCCCTTCCAGTTCCAGCCTGAACAATCACCTTGGGGCACAGAGTGGCACCTGGTGCTGAAGTCATCTCAACACCTTAAATGATTTACTTTGTAAGTGTGCTGCGTGAGTGCACTCCGTTTTAGGACGTTTTGTGTTGAAAGGGGAAACATGTTAATTGTTAGCTTCTTGAGTGGCTGAGAAATGGCTGAGAACACAGAGACAGCTGAAGAGTGACTATACCAAATGTCTTCCAGGCTACAGCTGCCTGTCTCTTTCTCTCACTGTGCGTGCGTGCGTGCGTGTGGGTGTGTCATGCTCTAGCCCAAAAATGGTCCATAATGAGATCAGTGACCTGGCGTTTTACTAAAACAAAAAGGGACAAGTTTGACCCAATGAACGCTAACGACTCACCTGTTCTCCAGGCTGTCCTTGTGGCCCTGGATACCCCTTAGAACCCTGCAGGTAGAGAAAGAAAACATCTTAAATGAGACGGAGAGGAGAATATCACCTGCTCTACATTAGGTGTTAGGGATGTGCATCTTTCCCTTTCAAGACGATTCGACATGTATCTAGACACATGGGCTCGGGAAAAACCTGTTTTAGTTACAGGAAAAATCTGTTTCAGATTGAAATGATTCGGTGCGATTCGGTTTCATTACAGAACAAATCAATTTCATTTGGTTTGATGCGATACGATTCAATGCATTAGCATTTGTTGTGTAAACACATTCACTATTCCATTCTTAACTCAAATCTGCTGCTGATGGGGCTCAAGAGCTGGGCACATCTCTGAACTGGATCTGTCTGAGCTGACGTGTGTGTGTGCGTGTGTGTGTGTGTGTGTCTGTGTTTTTTTGTGTGTGTGTGCGCGTGCGTGTAAATTATGTATGACTATGGTGTATGTACTATGTAGGCAAATGAGCTGAGCCATAAGAGAGACTAGGCATCTACTGTACCACTATCAGATTGGTTCTGAAATCACCATCACCCACTAATTAACTTGCAGATTAAGTGTTTGAGCTAGTAAAGTATAAATATTTATCGTTCACAAATTCCACCCCATCTCAAAATCGAAAGGTTTCGACCGTTTGGACGTTTTTACGGAGTGATCTTCTCCTCTCGCTTCGGCCATGGGGTGCGCCTCGCAATAGTGATTGGTGTCCTTGTTATGACATTTTCAACTTTACCCTGTATATCTAAAAATTACCATATATGCCGATTGTTCAAAGCAAAACTAACAAAACTATTGCTGATGGTGAACCTCAACAATCAAAATAAAATCTGAGGCAATTCGATTCAAAGTATTTTAATACATTTTCTGACCGCGGATCGATGCACTTTTATCTTAAACATTGGAATTCGGGACCGATGCTTACAGTGTATCGGTGAATCGTTACTTCCCAATACAGGGCCTCTGACTGACTGAGTTATGCACAGTGATATCTGAACTGGGTCAGCGGAGGTAGGAAAGGAGGGAAAGAGGGGAAAAGTGAGAGAAAGAGGGGTTGGGTAAAGAGAGAGAGAATTTCTCATGAATTACTTCTCATTTTAGCACCAATTATTGTATGCCTGTTGTGATCCTGTCAGTAGGAGGCGGAATACATAGCCAGGTAGCCAAAGGTCTGTCTGTGTGCATTTCAGCCATACAATCATAAAAAACACAGGACCACTGAGGACAGGATGCCCAGGGTTGTCTAAGGATTCTAGAACATTCCAGAGCTTCCTTCCTCCTTCCCAGCACCCGGCAGTCAAATCAAATCAAATTGTATTTATCACATGCGCCGAATACAAATGGTATAGACTTAACTGTGAAATGCTTGATTACAAGCTTTTTAACAATTATACAAATAAAATAGTAACACAAGGAATAAAATAAAATACACGAGAATGGAGATACAGTATATTCGGAAAGTATTCAGACCCCTTGACTTTTTCCACATTTTAGTTTTTTACATAAGTATTCAGAGACCTGTCCCGAAGCCAGTCCTGCGTTGTCTTAGCTGTGTGCTTAGGGTTGTTGTCCTGTTGGAAGGGAGAACCTTCGCCCCAGTCTGAGGATCTCCCTGTACATTGCTCCATTCATCTTTCCCTCAATCCTGACTAGTCTCCCAGTTTCTACTGCTGAATAAAATCCCCACAGCATGATGCTGCCTCCACCATGCTTCACCATAGAGATGGTGTCAGGTTTCCTCCAGACGTGACGCTTGGCATTCAGGCCAAATAGTTCAATCTTTGCTTCTTCAGAACAGAGAGTCTTGTAGCCTAGGGGTTAGAGCGTTGGGCTAGTAACCTGAAGGTTGCAAGTTCAAACCCCCGAGCTGACAAGGTACAAATCTGTCGTTCTGCCCCTGAACACTGTTCCTAGGCAGTTAAGAAATTATTCTTAACTGACTTGCCTCGTTAAATAAAGGTAAAAAAAATGTTCTGAGTCCTTTAGATGCCTTTTGGCAAACTCAAAGAGGGCTTTCATGTGCCTTTTACCGAAGAGTGGCTTCCATCTGGCCACTCTACCATAAAGGCCTGAGTGGAGAACCTTCCAGAAGGACAACCATCTCTGCAGCACTCCACCAATCTCCAAAGACAAACTCTGGAGCTCTGTCAGAGTGACCATCGGGTTCTTGGTCACCTCCCTGACCAAGGCCCTTCTCCCGAATTGCTCAGTTTGGCCGGGCGGCCAGCTCTAGGAAGAGTCTTGGTGGTTCCAAACTTCATCCATTTAAGAATGATGGAGGCCACTATGTTCTTGGGGACCTTCAATGCTGCAGAATTTTGTTGTTAGCCTTCCCCAGATCTGTGCTTCGACACAATCCTTTCTCAGAGCTCTACAGACAATTCATTTGACCTCATGGTTTGGTTTTTGCACTGACATGCACTGTCAACTGTGGGACCTTATCTAGACAGGCATGTGCCTTTCCAAATCATGTCCAATCAATTGAATTTACCACAAGTGGACTTCAATCAAGTTGTAGAAACATCTCAAGGATGATCAATGGAAACAGGATGCACCTGAGCTCAATTTCGAGTCTCATAGCAAAGGGTTTGAAAACATATTTTTTTATTTTAATACATTTGCAAAAGAATTTAAAAAACTGTTTTCGCTTTGCCATTACAGAGTATTGTGTGTAGACTAAGGAAAAACATTTATTTAATAAATTATGGAATAAGGCTGTAACGTAACAAAATGTGGAAAAGGTCAATGGGTCTGAATACTTCCCAAAAGCACTGTATATTCATGAGCTCACCTTGACTGACAGCTCTTTGAAAAGCCTATGTCAAGCAACTTGGATGCAGTGAGCAGTGTTGCAGTAAAATCATCTCAAGCAAATTTGGTGATACGCAAAGTCTGGATGTTACGTTTGATACCGGAGCTCTGAGTCAATCGTCAAAATCTTTAAGCAGTTTACTTCAAAGCAGTGTACCGATGCCTGTACCACTATCAGAAGCACGTGACCAATGACGTCAGAATCTTTGTGTCGTCGAACAACCACCTGATTGGTTTGGTATTGGTTTGGTAGAAGACCAAAAGGTTACTCCGCGCTTGCGCTACAGCGTGTGGGATATAATCTTTCATAATTTGGTTGCTCTAAGATCTTTTGACCAGCAGGTGCCACTAGTGTACACTGTGTTGTTCAAAGCCTCGGGTAATGAACCTATTTTCAACACAATTGGCTGGAAAGCATCAATTCTTCAGGAAGCTTTGTTCCGCATCACTAACACAAAGCAACTTGAATATTGAAATTGCATCAATGATGTCTCTTGTGATGCACAGCAGCACTGACAGATGTGTTGACTTGACAGCTGCATCTGAGTTTTGAATGACACTTTCCCCCTTTCGTTCTATGCTGGCTGAAGACCTAGGTAGCCAGTAACTACGGTAGCTAACACCAGATACATATGAAAGGGGAAACATATGGCATCTTAGCCATTGATGAATAGGGTACATTTTTTATTATATTTTCTGACACACTACAGTCAAATTCTGGCATCAGTAGAGTAGCTATCTAGCTATATGAACCACGACTCTCTGCAAACACACCTTCTCCAATGTTGGTTCCAAGGCGGTACTTATTTAAATTAGGTAAGAGAATATCATGTTTCCATTGGTGTATTAAAATGAGAGTTAAGGGGATGCCACCGTGTCCCCTTAATAATGAACCCAAGTGTTTGACACTGGGGAGAGGGACCAGACACTTTATGATCAAACTTTATCAATGGAGAAGTAACAGTCATTTTTCATACTTTGATCTGGTTTTCTTAAATTTCATAAAGACAGTCATACAAGGACAAACATTTCACAATTTTACCGTGACTAGCTAGAAAACAGATGTCCAATGAAATAACAGTTGATGATATACTGACGTCACTCTATAGTCAGTAATCCTTGATTCGAAGGGTTGGAAATTTTCCCGTATTTTACAAATGTTCCACCCCGAGAACAAATCACTTTACTCCCAGGTAACCCCGTATTTCCTGCCAAAACAGGAAGTGTCATTCAAAAGCATATAAAGCATATAAATAGGTCTGTCTGTATTTGATTAAAGCTTTGATCAGAAATTCAAGCCTGATGATACCTGAGCCTGATGATACCTGAGCCTGATGAGCCATACATGAAATACATTTCATGAGCCATGAAATACTTTTTAGAATAAGGCTGTAACCTAACATGGACAAATTCAAGGGTAGCTTTACAAAGGCACTGTATGATATAGGTTTATAGGCTTCTGCACATTACACACGACAGACAAACCACAAAAAACATAGATGTACCATATTGTATTATATGGAATGGAATTATGCACCTCGTTCAAACCATGATAAAGTTAAGAGAACATGAGATTCTGGTGCAACACCTGCAGCCTACAAAGTTGCATGTGTAACGTGTATGCTAGGAGTCGGGAAGCAAGTACAGGGAGTGAATTTAAAAATAAATGAAACATGGAACAAAACAAGAAATGCCTTAGCTGGAGCGACAGCTTCCCAAGCCTCGTCCGCCTCGTCAGGCTCCCGTGCCTCGGCCGGCTCTACAGGGACCCGCGCCTCGGCCGGCTCTACAGGGACCCGCGCCTCGGCCGGCTCTACAGGTTCCCGCGCCTCGGCCGGCTCTACAGGTTCCATTGTCTTAGCAGGCTCTACAGGTTCCCATGCCTCAGCAGAAGCGACCGGCTCGCTCCTGGTCCTCGGGACCGCCCTTATGGTCGGCGTTCTGTGGCTGGAGCAGCGCACCGGGGAGGGGGTACTGTCACATCTACCGCCGCTCCCCCTCTCCAGCGCTCGACGTCAACAGTTTATTCATTATTACTCACACCTGCCACCATCGGTACGCGCACCTGCGCCTCATGAGACTCCTGGGCTCCATCACCTTCCTGATTACCTCCCTTATATCTGTCACTCCCTTTGGTTCTTTCCCCAGGTGTTATTGACTCTGTTTCTGTTTCATGTCTGTATGCTTTTCGTGTTTCTTGGTTGGTACTATGTTCTATTTATTATTACATTTGCACTCCCTGTACTTACTTCCCAACTCCCAGCGTACACATTACAACATGTATAGTCTAGCCAATTTGATTTTAATTTTGAAATATAATAGGGCCTATGTGTATAATTAATAGGCTGACGCATATATACCTTTCATAATATTTCCCCTAGTGTTATTTTGCCTACCTCCTCTTTCTATCTCTATTGTTGCTTCATTCCTTCCTCACCTTTTTAACAGTTAGGCTAAATGAAATAAATGTTGTTTTCCTTAACTTCATTATTCTAATGACATGCTTAAATATTATAGGACTAGAATTAGATGGAGATGGCTTTCACTTCTCTTCACGTAGATTGAATGGTTATGGGTCTGAATAAATAACTGCTATCGCCTACCGCTATCGCGGTAAACAAGAGCTTGCTTCCCTCTTTGAATAGACTATTGGTATGAGAAAAAATATATAAAAAAACAATGTCCAGGAACTATTCTAGTCTTGCTTTTCCTGCATGGGTCTTCAAGGGCTAAGGAGCATTTTTTTAGGGAGAGAGGGCAGCTGAGCACAGGCGAGTGTGTATTGCGCAAGAGACAGAGGCTATAGGTTATATATAAGGCTAATACTGCATTGAATGCATTACCTGAAAGACGTAGACTAGGATTTCCTGAACAGGATTATCTATTTTGGATGCAATTTGAATGGAATCGATGTAGAGACAGAGACTGCTCGTGTGTGCTCTGATTTAAAGCAACAATATTCAAGTGATAGGCTGTTTTAAAACTCTAAAGCTGCAATAGAAAATGTATATCTTTACATTTAAAAATATGGTGAAAGACAGGTGGAGATGTGTAAATTAGTCGCACATGCAGTCCTTATATTACTGTAGCATAGGCTATGCTGCAGCAAATGTAGGCCTACCTGTCAAAAGAAAAAAAGTTACCATGATGAGTTGATAGGTCTACATGCATTGTGAACTGCACTCCATACTGAGATGGACTGTGATGCAGAGAGCAGAAAGAAAGCCTTAGAGAAACCAGATAGAGACATTGCATATAATTGAACAGTTCCATTTCACGTCATGTTATTGATATAAATAATGAATTATAATTTAC
Organism: Oncorhynchus masou masou; assembly: GCF_036934945.1. Taxonomy (NCBI): domain Eukaryota; kingdom Metazoa; phylum Chordata; class Actinopteri; order Salmoniformes; family Salmonidae; genus Oncorhynchus; species Oncorhynchus masou. Next base: position 36,376,650 of record NC_088226.1, on the reverse strand, counting down.
AGGTTTCTCGCAGCTATTTATCCCAGGAAAATGGAGTGGTTGTGGGTGGTAAATCTCGGTAACCGGGTTCCCACCATTCAACCATACTTGATAGTGTCAAGAAAGGTTTTGTACTGGTCAGAAAACTTTCAGATGTCAAATAAATGAACAGTTGCTAAACTGTGTCTAAATGTAGGTCAGTTGGATGTATAATACAAGTGACTGTGATCAGTATTCCTTGACACTGTAGCCCAAAGAGTACTCTGGTAGAGTCAAACCAGGATACATTCTATGAGCGTAAACACAAATTTTTTGGATGCTTCAGGAAACTGAGTATTCCTCGTCTTTACCATAAAACATGATGAGAAACATCTAAGGCAGAAAACAACTGGATTACGAGAGAAATCGTAAGTAATAATTTAATATAAAATGTATAAACGGTTCATTAAAAATGTCATATTTCCTTCAAAGCCTAGACAGCTTGCTTATAATCCTCAGTCTTTGTATTACAGCCAGATCCTGCATTTAGGTAAACTAGTGCTTAGCCTCAGCTTTTTCTTTCAATTTAAAGTTTTATTAAGTTTACTTGTTTTCAATCAACCAACAAAACCCATTCCACATTCACAGACGTGGCAGACATAAATAATATAAGGAAAGAAAATACAAACTAAAACAAGCCAACTTTCAGCAGCACTATCTGCTTTCCTATTATCTATTTCCAGCCTTAGCTGAGACGACAAGCAAAGAATTAGTATTTACAGCACCTTACACAACATGTATCTGTACATTTCCCTAATCACCCCCCTTCACTCTGTCCAGTTTGAAATATAGTTGAATAGTGGAGACCAGTGTCTATCAAACTTGGGCTGTCTCTTGAAGAGGTCATAAGTGAGCTTTCCAAGAGAAAGAAAGTCAACAATCTGGTCAATCCACATTTTAAATGTAGGAAAAGTATTGGAAGCCCACAATAGAAGAATACATTTCTTAGTAATGTATGTGATAGTCATAAACACATTTTCTCTGTCAAGATCAAGAACAAAGTCCTGCTGGGCATTAAGAAGATTGATACACAGGGTCATATCAATTTGTACAGCTAGTATTTTCTGTACCCCAGTATGTATAGAGTGCCAAAATCTGGTAATCTCTCTACAACTCCAAAATACATGCATACAGGTTCCACTTTCAGAAGTACACCTTTCACGGTCAGGAGAAATGTATGTATTCATTCTCACTGGGGTGTAATACAATTTGTAAAAAAAAAATTGTAATTCGATTCTTTCATTTTTACATTAGTAGAGGTGCAGTATACCCTGTCGCAAACATCCACCCATAACTCATCACTGATAGTCAAACAAAGGTCCTTTCCCAGATTATTTTCAAAGGAGTAAAGGAGGAGCCTTCTCAGAAAGAAGTCTACAGATATGAGATTTTGCCTTTGATGGATTGTGCTGTAGCAAGAAGGGACTCAATTTCATTCAGCTGAGCTCTAAACCTCCCCTTGGAAGTAAATGAGGAAATGACGTGCCTAATTTGTAGATATTAAAAATAAAAAATAAATGGATCTTGGCACATTGAATTCACTTGAAAGGATTTCAGTATAGTGGTTTTCTGATGAAACAGGTCTGAAAAGGTCCTGATTCCTAGAGTATGCCAAAGATTAAAGTTGGCATCACTCAGGGCTTTTGGCAAGTCTGGGTTGCATACTATAGGCGAGTGAGAACATATTTGGGAGGAAATGCCCAGGTATTTCTTACAATCCCTCCATGCTAGTAGGGTGCTGTAAATCACAAAGGTTTTGGCTATGTTGCCCACTTCACTAAAGTTATTAATGAATATAATTGAGCTTAGAGGCAATGAACCACAGGATTGGGCTTCTATCTGAATCCACATTGAATCTTGTCTGTTTGTGATCCACATTAGCATGTTGCGGAATTGGGCAGACCAGTAGTACAATCAAACAGTGGTGGGCCAGCAAGGCCTTCTCTGCTGGCCTAAACATCATCAGAATATATATATTTTTTAAATATATTTTCCCACAAATATGTATTAAATTATTCCCCAGAGTAAGAGTTACACTCTTCATTTCATAGCGTTCCTCTTGGTTGTAATGCTTCCAGCCCCAGGTTGAGATTTGGAGGGCTGGTCTTTATGTTAAATATTTTATCCAATCATATTCAGCCATCATGTGTTGCCAGGGGTCTAAAATCTGCCCTCAGGCCTTCAGAATCAACAGTGCGGGCGCTTGTAGCCTGTTAAGGCTAGGGACAATACTGCCCCCTTTGGATGAATTGCGTGCCCATAGTAAACTGAAAATAAATCTGTCCAAAATTGCTAATATATGCATATAATAATTATTATTGGATAGAAAACACTCTAAAGCTTCTAAAACCGGTTGAATTATGTATGTAAGTATAGCAGAACTCACAGGGCAGCCAATCTCCCAAACTAGTTTTGGAAACATGAAAGTTGGGCCAACTTTGACACAATCGCCCCCACCCTTCCCAACCAGCTATGGATCTGGAAACACTTTCTATGTCTTCCACTAGATGTCCTCATTCAGTAGAGCATTTAATTGTGCAAATCCCACGAGCTTTGACCCTATGGCAGGCAAAAGAGTGGGTGTCGCGAGAAAATACATGCGCGTTCAGGCGCGAATTCTACACAGTCATTCCTCTGTTCCAGAATGTCTGAGAAGAATTGCTTTTGTCCGGTTGAATCGACAATTGTTTTGTACGTTTATAACATACTAAAGCTTGATTCTGCAATTAGTTTGACCAGTTTAGTCGACATATAATATGTAATTTTTAAGTTTTGATGCGCAACTGTTCGGGACCAGAAGTAATTTTGGATGCATTTCAGCTGAAAATGGTAGCAAAGACACACGACTTGAAACAAAACGATGTATTGGGTAAGTATGACTCCTTCCACTACATTCTGATCAAAGACCATCAAAGGTAAGGGAATATTTATGTTGTAATTTTGTATTTCTGTTGACTCCAACATAGCGGAGAAATATTGCTTACGTCTGAGAGCCGCCTCAGATTATTGAATAGTGAGCGATTTCTTTAACGTAAAAATAAAAATAAATGTGACAAAGCGGTTGCATTAAGAAGCAGTGTATCTTTCTAACTATATGTAGAACATGTATATTTAGTCAAAGTTTATGATGTGTATTTCTGTTATCTGGCGGAGCTATCTATAATTTCTCCGGACATTTTTGAGGATTTTCTGAACATGGCTCAATGTAAACGGAGATTTATGGATATAAATTGCATATTATTGAAAAAAACATAAATGTACTGTGTAACATGTCCTATTACTGTCATCTGATGAAGATTTTCAAAAGGTTAGTGAATTATTTTTCTTTTAATCCTGCGTTTGTGATTGCATCTTTTGTTCGACAAAATGGCTGTATATCATCTGTGTCTTTGTGGTGGTTTGACATAAATATGTGCTATGTTTTCGCCGTAAAACATTTTAGAAATCTGACTCGCTGGGTAGATGAACAAGGTGTTTATCTTTCATTTGAGCTATTGGACTTGTTAATGTGTGGAGGTTAAATATTTCTAAGAATATTTTAGCATTCTGTGCGCCACCTTTTGAGTTGAGCGGGGAGAGGTGTGGTGCCCTTGGGGAACATGTACCGTGAACAAGTTTTAAAGTGAATGGAAATTAAAATTTAGTGTCAACCAATCAGCTTTAGAGTTGGCTATTGTACGCCTGCTGGCTGGCTCCAGTGTTACACAGGAGCTGGCTAGCAGGCGTAGTGCCTGCACGTCTTTTGATTGGATTGCCAATATTGAGAGGCAGGTCCTATATGGGCAGGTCTCAGAACTAGGAAACTGAAATTTATCACTGAATTAATTTGCGTACTACTAAGCTGTTTTTTCAACCCACAATGGCGGAAGGAGAAGATATCGATTTGGTCGAGGATATAATTATAACGCCATTCTCAAGACAAACTTTTCAAGAAAAGTTAGACATTGTTAGGAGAGGTAGACGCCGACGCTACAAAGCCGACGCTACAAAGACAGGCTCCGAGAAGCACTGCAAACTGTACTGCTGGGAATGCCTATTATTTGCAAGTGATCGATTTGGTGTTTGGAGCCACACTGGCTTTGCAAACCTGAGTTGTCTAACCAAGGCAGCAACGAGACACCAAAGTACGGCTGGGTACTTACAAACAATGGTGCTTTTGAAAACTTTTGGGGACACCCGAGTGGATCTACAGCTCAACGAACAAGCACGCAGGGCAACGAAGCTGCACAATGAAAATGTATTGTATGCTTCCCCTGCAATTCTCAGAATAAAAATGTAAATTTGAAGGTGACGCAACGCCTGGTTATACTGTGTTTCTGTCTAAATGTATAGTGTCTAGAGCCATGGCATCATAATGATGGTAATAAGAGGTGGATTAATTCGGGTGGGACTGTGTAGGACTTCACTGAAGGCCCAGGCCCCAGAACCACGGCACGCTGCTGCAATCAAAGAGTATCCTAAGTTTAACAAACAATAAATCCTTCTAACTGTAATGAGCTTTTAGTTCATTTAAAACCCTGTTGTTTTTATCTTCAACTTTATAATTTGTCATTGACGGCCATAACAACAACAAATGTTGTTGCTAAAAGTAGGTTAGCTAACTCATATTTTGGGAGGACAGTAGAGCCAAACCTTTTTTAACAGGCTTGCGTTCCGTGTAGCTCCTCTCCTCCACCGTTTCCTAGGTTGTGACACAGGAACCTTCACACTCAATAAAAAGCCCACTCGGGGGTAAGGGGCTTAGGCTGAAGTCATTTCCTCTGAAAATACCTTCCCAGGGCACAGTTGATGGCCTGGGTTTTAGGTTCAGCTACTGCAAACATTGGTCTGTGTCCTCCTGGGAGGCAAGGTAAAGGCCAACCTTCGGAGATCAGACCTGGGTACAAATACTATTTGAAATCTTTCAAATATATTGAGCGTTTGCTTTAGCCTGCCTGGAGTTTTCTATTGGTTCCATGCAACAGGCAAGCTCTATCAAGCACAGCAACATTATTTGAAATGATAGTATTTGAACCCAGTTCCCTCAGACAAGATGAGGGCTAGCGGCTTAAAGTAGCAATCCACAGCCAGCTGCTGCATGTGGAGACAGATAAGGGCTCTCATCTCTGAGACTAAACTGAGGAGAGTTGTGTGAGCTGTGCGTGCGTGCTGATGTATGAACTTAATTGGTTTCCTTCTCTGCTTCCTCTTTCTCCTCATGCCTTTTTCTCTTTTGAAGAGGCATCGGATGGTGTGCCTGTCATCAGGGGCCATAACCTCCCTCAGAATGCCTTTACTCTTAAAGATTCAGGCAAGGAGTCCCGGAGCCTGGCCGCAGACGGGTCCCGGGGCGACGCACGCATGTGTGTGTGCATGCGTGCGTGTGCATCTGTGTGCGTCCAGCCCTATGGAGCGACAGCAGGGTGGGCTGAGGAGGCTTAGGACTAGGCGCTCCCCGGCCCCTGTCTGAGAGACAGACCCTCTCTGTGAATGGGTAACATTATCCTGATTCCTGAACACAGCCAGGGCCCACTGGAGGCCTCCGCTTAAGGTGTGGCTAATACTTATGAAGCTTATGCAGCGGGAACATCATGTGTGAGGCAAGCAGAAATAGCTCAGATTCAGAACAGAAGCTCATGCAGGGAACTCATTAAATGACAATATGATAATATAATTGGATCCGGATCAGTTCTCATCATTCATGCCTTCAAAGAGCCAATGGAATGACAGTTGCTTTAGATAATATGTCTACAGTATGTCAGAGCCAGAGGTTAAAAAAAGCCCCGATATTATAACCGTTAAACTCTTACCGTTGGACCCGCAAACCCTTCTGGACCTGGAAGACCTTGTGGACCTCTGTCACCCTGGAAACAAAAGGAGAAAACCATGACAACATTAAACTTGATCAAATAAGTTATTAGCAAGTCAATGAACTGCAACTATTAAGAGATATCAGATAAGGATAAGAAGGCAGATTAAAAGAGACGAAACAGGGAGCTGCAGCTGGCAATGGTTAGAACACAGGCCAACGGAAGTTTCACTGACTGATAAGAGGTAGCAACTGTGCCAAAGCTTTGCAGAGAGACACTAAGATATCTGAAGATAAATATCAGAGGAATACAGGACGTGATTAGAGATGAAGAGAATAATAAAAGGAAGTTGAATTGAGAGTGAGAGAGGAGAGGAGAGGAGGAAATACCGATCAGAAAGAAGGGTTAGAAAACCTCTAAACGTGTAGTTGTGGAGTCAATGAAAGAGGGAACAGATGTTGCTAAAGTGAAGTTGAAAGATATGGGGCCAGAGTGGTTGAGTGAAGTATTCGTTTTTGAACGGGAGAATCGGGAAAGGCAAGAGATTGAGAGTGAGAGCAGAAGATGGAAAGCAGAAAGAGAAACCAGTAGCGCGGGATTGAGGGACAGCTAGAGAAAGAGAGAGAGAAACAGAGAGACAAAGCCATGCTGTCTGTCTGTCTGCTGGCCAGAGTAGACTAGGTCAGATCATTCTTTACCTTGTCTCCTGGCGGGGCCTGACCTGGGGACAGTCCTGGATCGCCCTTAGAACCCTGACAGTGACACAGAGAGTCGGGGTCAGCACTTATTTATAGCAGCCAGAACCCCCTCCACTCTATACTGTACAGGGGAGATCAAAGTGCAAAGGTAAAAAAAAAAATCTGTGCTGCTCTTTACTGTCGCAAAGTTCGCCACCCGATTCAACGGTACCGTCTTTTCCAATAACAACAAAGTGACTCATTCTTATCGGAGTCTTATCTCTTATCTCCTTTATGACTGAGAGATCTGTGCTGTTCCTCCGTTAAGGTTGACATGGCTTTCTGCAAAGCGTCTTTCAAGTCTCAGCCAATGACCTGACTCCGTTATTGACAACTGTGATTGGTGGAGAACGGGTCCTAAGCTTCTCTTGAGATACAAAAACACCCCACAGATGAGGAGACACAGACAGTGGAAACATACACACACTAACAAAGGGACAAAATGCTACAAAAGGATGACTGCTTTGTAGACACCTACTTTCCCCTTTTTAACCATAACATGTCATAGTAATTCAAGTTTATTCTATACCCTTCACTCAATGAAAGTCCAAACATTTCCCAGGCCATTGAGTACTCTTACTTCAGTACGCCTAAACATGAAATTACATACAATCCACATTTTCTGGGCCTGAGACAAATGTTAAGCCAGTGTTTTATGTACTCTCTTAACAGAAGTCTATGTTTAGACTCGGGTCCTCCTGTCTGAGGAGGGGTTGCTCTGCCTGAGTACAGGTGACACCTCAGAGGCCTATACTACAATACCTGTTCATCACTACTGATCTACTCTCAACAGGTATTTCTCTCCGGGGGTTGAAGCATTACATTTCACTGGTTTTGACTGACAGCCCATTCAAGCATTCAGCTGTTAAGGGCAGGGAGGGGTGTGTGTTGTACCGCAGCAGAAGTTACTGGCAGTGAAACCTTGATTCCTTCTCTTCTCTGTTTGAAAAATGTCAACAGTGCATGGCGTTCATTTAAAGCCTCTATCAGATCCCATGAGCCATTCGTCATAACATTTCATGCTGCGCTCAAACAACCGTCAACTGAAGCTTTTCAGCTTTTGGCACATCAACCAGGGACCTCAGACACACACAGGTTTGCTTGTTTTTTTTCTTTTCTCGTCCCTCTGTTTCTTCCCTTCATCCCTTAGACTTCACAACACAATTTACAAACAAAGACAAAGAGTTCCCCTCTCTCCGACCCCGCCTCCAGTGTGGGTCTGAGGATGAGTCATTGTGTGTATGTGGCGTTAGCTATAGTGATTTAGGATGTTTCAAAAGAACCCAATGGGGAAGCCTCAAGGGCCATCGCTGGCCTCCCATGGTGTCCACAACAGGGTCAAAGGGCACACCAGAACACATCCATCAATGTCTGAGCCCTCTTTCTGACAAATCAGAGAGGAAAACAGGACATTGCTGTCTCTGTGTGCGGTCCGGAAGCCCTTACGGAAAAAACACATGAATTTCACATGATCCATGTGATTTTATGTGAAGTTAATGTGATAACGTGTGACAACATGTGAGCATGTGAAAACATGATCTCATGTGAAATAAATGTGACAACATGGGGATGCAACATTTCCACATGTGCTAACGTGAAACTACACGTGACAACATGTGAAAACATGATCTTGTGTAATACAGTGCTTTCGGATGAGACTCGAAATTGAGCTCAGGTGCATCGTGTTCCCATTGATCATCCTTGAGATGTTTCTACAACTTGATTGGATTCCACCTGTGATAAAGTCAATTGATTGAACATGATTTGGAAAGGCACACAACTGTCTATATAAGGTCCCACAGTTGACAGTGCATGTCAGAGCAAAAACCAAGCCATGAGGTCAAAGGAATGGACCGTAGAGCTCCGAGACAGGATTGTGTCAAGGCATTCAGTCCAAAGTATTCGATCTTGGTTTCACCAGACCAGAGAATCTTGTTTCTCGTGGTCTGAGAATCCTTTAGGTGCCTTTTGGCAAAGTCCAAGTAGGCTGTCATGTGCCTTTTACTGAGGAGTGACTTTCTAAAAAAAACTGTTTTCATTTTGTCATTATTGGGTAGTGTGTGTATATTGACCAGATTCTTGTATTCTTTTCAAAATAAGGCTGTAATGTGACAATGTGGAAAAAGGGAAGGGGTCTGAATACTTTCCGAATGCAAACATGTCAATTGTAAACACTGTTAAAAGCAGTGTGTATCATAATGACTCATTTTTGTTTTCACATGTGATGTGTAATATTCCTAAAGAACATTTTCACATGTGAAATTTCACATATTAATTGCTCCAATCATGTGGTTTTTCAGTAAGGGAGATTTACATAAAGTACAATTTTCTGTCCAACTATACAATTTTCACATCAGAATGATAGTGACAAGGGGCACCATAATGAAATTGTATAATGTTTTTGTTTACACTCCCAAATTGTGAATGGATAGGGTTTGAATTGGAGCTTACCCACCAACTACAGGGGCGTCTGGTGCCAACTCCCAACCAACTCTCACCACAGACAAGCTTAGTTTAACAACCTGGCCACAGCCACTACACCACAGCTGTCTGCACAGCACAGCCCACATCCCACATCCCTGTCAGAGGTAGCTGAGTCTGAAAAACTCCAGCTGTTTTTATGGTTTATAGGACGACTCGTGATACAGCTGAGAAAGGTGACGAGCCTACAATGTATCCATCCACATTGATGGCCATCTTGAAAGTCACACAAGAATAGCAATTTAAGCTGTTAAAGTAATTAAATTGCTAATAAATAAGGAAATTATCTCATGTAAAACATTAAACGAGTCTCCCTTTCCCGTATCTATATTCCCATTGAATAGGAGCACAATACAATTCCCATATGAGGCGAACCAACAGCAATAAACCCCTAACCCTCAGGATTCCAGAGGTTTGGGGAAGGCGGCCTGGGAAGCAGGTGTGTTCTCCCACTTATACAGTTACACAATATTCTTGGAAAGATCTTTCACAATTGTCATTTTCAAGTAAAGAACAAAACAATCACATACCCCCTACATGAAACAGTAAACCGTTTATGGCCGGAACCAGCACAAACCAGTTGGACGGTCATTTGATATCCATAGGGCTGGCATGTTTTTTCACATGCAGGCGCTTGTCCATTCACATTTTTTTTTACGGGTGTTATAGTAAAGACCATAAGCAGCTCGTGAGTTTCAAGTTTGGGGAAGCTTACAATTTATCCTACCATTTCTACCTATCTGAGTGAAAGTTATGATATATGGACATTTTCATTTCAACAATTACCTTTTTCATTTCTCAAAAGCATTGTCACATGGTTAATCATAAAATCTGAAGTAAAATGATAAATATTTGAAAGTTAGTTGAATTTTAAAGCGAGAGCACCAGCCTCTGCCATTAGGACACATTGATACACTGTGGTCCATTGGCGGCTGAAGAAATTAGAGAATAAAACCTAAAGGCCAATGCAGCAGTAAGCCTATAACTTCCATCGTTAACTAAGTAAAATACATAGGCCTAAATTCGAAAAATAAAAACAGTAGAAAATATCCTGATGAAAATTCCTGCCTCCCTTTCGATCTGTCTTGACTTGAGCTATTGCTAGTGAAGTGCATCATTGTATCAAATCATCAACTGGATCGGCCCATAGCCATTGCTAGCACACTTGCAACATTGCATCAACTATCCTATTCCAGGCTCTCAGAGTTTCCCACGCCAGTGAGCTCAGGACAGACAGCTGTTTTTAAGGACGTTTCCACTGGATATATGGGAACATCGGATCATGATAGTGTACTAATTCACACAGAGGCTTGGTGATTATCGAGGCCGTGACTGTTGGAAAGATTTTTCAAATGCTGAGGAACTATAATTTGCAATGGATGTATAAAAAAACTGACTTTGTTTACAATGTGTGAGGCGAAGAAAAAATTACTGAGAAGCTCAGCTTATTAGTGGTGGTCGTGGTGAGTTAAGGCAACCAGACATTGCCAAATGGGCATTTTCAGAGGAGGAACTTCTTGATGCAATTAAAGCCTTTAAATCTGGGAAAACTCCAGGGCTGGATGGAAAACCAGTTGAGGTAAAACAAACCTTTTTTGATGTACTCAGAGGACCGTTACTAGCATGTTTTAACCACTCATTTAAAAAGGGTAGATTATCAGATACTCAACAAGAAGGTCTAATTTCATTATTACTGAAACAGGACACAAGTGGTAAATATAAAGATCCAGCCCATTGAAAAAAATGTTGAGGACCCTTACACTTCAAAAACTTCAGCCAAATGCAAAGCGCATAGAATTTAAAAGGTATTGTTGGATATTATACATCCTAATCAAACAGGTTTTTACATGGACGATACATTGGAGATAATATAAGACAAGTACTGGAAACAATAGAACACTATGAAAAATCTGGGAAACCAGGCCTGGGATTCATAGCTGACTTTGAAAAGGCTTTGATAAAGTACGACTGGAATTTATATGTAAATGTCTGGAATATTTCAGTTTTGGAGAATCTATTATACAATTGGTCAAAGTTATGTATAGTAATCCTAGGTGTAAAATAGTAAATAATGGCTACATCTCAAAGTATTATACTGTGGTGAAGAAAAACAAGGTTGTCCACTATCGGCATGTCTATTTATTATGGCCATCGAAATGTCAGATCCAACATTAAATAAATATAATATTATTGTTAAACTCAGATATACTAATTGAGGAACAAAATTGTATAATCTTTGTAAATTAGATCATAAATAGGACTGGTGGAGTTACGACACACATGTGGCTAACAAAAATATATGGAAATGTCTGCTCTACCAAAAGTGGGAGGGTGAGAAAGTAAGGAACTTGTCTGTCGGCCCTGAATTAAAGACCAAAATTGGTTAAGGAAAATTGTGAACCAGTTTAATTTAAGGACCAAAAAATTGACAGCTGTGCCATATAGATTATAAAATTGTAAGGCACAACGCTGGCAGACAGGAAGCAAGTACAGGGAGTGACATTTAATTAACAATGGACAAGGAACAGGACAGCGTCTGGACATGAATACATAACGACATTAATGCTGACACGATAAACCAATGGAGGAACAGACCAATAAATGGAGCAATCAACAGTGAAGGAGTCCAGGTGAGTCCAGTGAGCCCTGATAAACGTAATGATTGTGACAGGTGTGCGTAATGAAGGGTAGCCTGGCGGAGAGGGAGAGTGGGAAGAGAATTTTGATGTACCAATTTCATGGCACATGGTTTATGAACTGATACACAAAACAATGCCCGATTCAAAACTTAAGAGTTTTTCAATTTAAATTATTATACAAAAATCTTGCAACCAATAGAATGTTATACTGTATATGGGCATATACAATAAGCTTATGAAAATAAAGAGTCGCACTCTCCATATATAAACACCTAGTAATTTATTGTGTAAATCACCTAATAAATTACTGGGAGATGATACAGTTGAAGTCGGAAGTTTACATACACCTAAATTGGAGAAATTAAAACAAATGTTTCAACCACTCCACAAACTTCTTGTTAACACATTACTTATTTGGGAAGTCGGTTAGGTCATCTACTTTAATTTTTCCAACGGATTACTTCACGTATAATTCACAATTCCAGTGGGTCAGAAGTTTACACGCACTAAGTTGACTGTGCCTTTAAACAGCTTGGAAAATTTCAGAAAATTATGTAATGGCTTTAGAAGCTTCTGATAGACTAATTTACATAATTTGGGTCAATTGGAGGGGTACCTGTGGATGTATTTCAAGGTCTAACTTCAAACTCAGTACCTCTTTGCTTGACATCATGGGAAAATCAAAAGAAATCAGCTAAGACCCCATAAAAAAATTGTAGACCTCCGCAATTCTGGTTCATCCTTGGGAGTAATTTTCAAATGCCTGAAGCTACCATGTTCATCTGTACAAACAATAGAACGCAAGTATAAACACAATGGGACGATGCAGCCGTCATACCACTCAGAAAGGCGACGTGTTCTGTCTCCTAGAGATGAACGTACTTTGTTGCCAAAAGTGCAAATCAATCCCAGAACAACAGCAAAGGACCTTGTGAAGATGGAGAAAACAGGTACAAAAGTATCTATATCCACATTCAATTGAGTCCTATATCGACATATCCTGAAAGGCCGCTCAGCAAGGAAGAAGACACTGCTCCAAAACCGCCATAAAAAAAGCCAGACTACGGTTTGCAACGGCACATGGTGCCAAAGATCGTAGTTTTTGGAGAAATGTCCTCTGGTCTGATGAAACAAAAATAGAACTGTTTGGCCATAATGACCATCGTTATGTTTGGAGGAAAAAGGGGGAGGCTTGCAACCCGAAGAACACCATCCCAACCGTGAAGCAGAGGGATGACAGCATCCTGTTATGGGGGTGCTTTGCTGCAGGAGGGACTGGTGCACTTCACAAAATAGATGGCATCATGAAGATGGAAAATTATGTGGATACATTGAAGCAACATCTCAGACATCAGTCAGGAAGTTAAAGCTTGGTCGCAAATTGGTCTTCCCAATGGACAATGACCACAAGCATACTTCCAACATTGTGGAAAAATGGCTTGAGGACAACAAAGTCAAGGTATTGGAGTGGCCATCACAAAGCCCTGACCTCAATCCCATAGAAAATGTGTGGGCAGAACTGAAAAAGCGGGTGCAAGCAAGGAGGTCGACAAACCTGACTCCGTTACACCACCTCTGTCAGGAGGAATGGGCCAAAATTCACCCAACTTATTGTGGGAAGCTTGTGGCTACCGGAAGAGTTTGACTCAGGTTTAACAATTTAAAAGCAATGCTACCAAATACTAATTGAGTGTATGTAAACTTCTGACCCACTGAGAATGTGATGAAAGAAATAAAAGCTGAAATAAATCATTCTCTCTACTATTATTCTGACATTACACATTCTTAAAATAAAGTGATGATCCTAACTGACCTAAAACAGGGAATACTTACAACGATTAAATGTCAGGAATGATGAAAAACTGAGTTTAAATGTAGTTGGCTAAGGTGTATGTAAACCTCCAATTTCAACTGTATATGGAGTGTGTGACTGTCTATTTTTATAGCTTATAGTTTATTCGCCGTTAGTCAGCACCTCTACATGAAATTATTATCTCTGGGTGTGCGCCAGCCCATATTTTTTTTCCATTCGGATATATAGGGATACAACCATCCCAGCTCTGCAGATTTTGCTGAAAGAGACATATTTATTAAATCATTTGTTTTGGTAGTGTCCATATGTATTTTGTATTTGGTCGCAGGTTCAGGAATGGCTGAAGAATTGCAACATTTACCTGAAGCTATCTCTGCAAATAGCACTGCTGGGTGATTTGAAAAGTCATAGTCAATCGATCAATAATATAATAATACTCTTATGGATAAATATTTTTGCTTATTTACAATCTGTAGAACCTATGAGAATAGAAAGGTTCAGAACTTTTTTTTAAACAGCACAGTTGAAAAATATATGACAAATAGCGGTGGTGTACTTTACTATTTATATTGTTTACAACTTTTACTTTTACGTCACTACATTCCTAATTTTAAATGATGTACTTTTAACTCCATACATTTTTCCTGACACACAAAAGTACTCATTTGTAAATTATGTGTGTTGGAGTGCCCATGGCTATCCATAAATTAAAAAAAAAACAAGAAAATGGTGCAGTCTGGTTTGGTTAAACCTGTTAGAGATAGGGGGCAGTATTTCCCCTTTGAATGAATTGCGTGCCCATAGTGAACTGCATCAAAATCTGTCCTAAATTGCTAATATATGCATATTATGATTAATATTGGATAGAAAACACTCTGATGTTTCTAAAACCGTTTGAATTATGTCTGTGAGTATAACAGAACTCACAGGACAGGCAATCTTCCAAACTAGTTTTGAAATCCTGAAAGTTGGGGCAACTTTGACGTCATCACCCCCTCACTTCCCAACAAGTTATGCATCTGGAAACACTTCCTATGTCTTCCACTAGATGTCCTTATTCAGTAGAAAGTGTAATGGAGAATTTGCTGTTAACTTTGACCTAATGGGAAGGAAAGTACTAAAGTGTCGCAAAAGATTCAGGTGCTTGAAGGCGCGTATGCGTTCGAGTGATTCGGCTGTTCCAATCAGCCCCAGATGAACATGGATGGCCCGGTTGCAATGCTATTCGATCTGTATGATCATAACATCCTGAAGATTGATTCTGCACTTAGTTTGACCAGTTTCGTCGACCTGTAATATGTAATTTGGAAGTTTTCATGCAAAGTTATCCTGGACCAGAAGTCATGTTTTGGGCATTTGAGCTGAAAGTGGTAGCAAATGCTGCTACATGGACACTATGAAACAAAACGATTTATTGTTGAACTAGGACTCCTTGCACTACATTCTGATGGAAGATCATCAAAGGTAAGGGAATATTTATGTTGTAATTTTGTATTTCTGTTGACTCCAACATAGCGGAGAAATATTGTTACGTCTGAGCGCAGTCTCAGATTATTGCAACGTTAGGCTTTTTCCGTAACGTTAAAAAAAACGTGACACAGCGGTTGCATTAAGAACCAGTGTATATTTTTAATTATATGTAGAACATGTATCTTTAGTCAAAGTTTATGATGAGTATTTCTGTTATCTGGCGTAGCTTTCTATAATTCCTCCGGACATTTTGGAGAATTTTCTGAACGTGGCGTCAATGTAAACCAAGATTTATGGATATAAAATGCATATTATCGAACAAAACATAAATGTACTGTGTAACATGTCATATGACTGTCATCTGATGAAGATTTTCAAGAGGTTAGTAAAAAAATTTTTTTGTCATTTTATCTTTTGTTGTACAAAATGGCTACATTTTTTCTTTGATTTGGTGGTGGTCTAACGTAAATATATGCTGTGTTTTCGCCGTAAAACATTTAAAAAATCTGACACGCTGGGTAGATGAACAAGGTGTTTAGCTTTCATTTGAGGTATTGGACTTGTTAATGTGTGGATGTTAAATATTTCTAATATTGCATTCCCTGCTCCACCGTTTCAGCTGAACGGGGGGGGGGGGGAGTGCCTGTAGGGGAACCCATAGGCTTAACAAGTTTTAATATAAGTAGATTTAATTTAAGTAGATTTTAGCAGTTACATTAGCAGTTACATTTACTCAGTATTTTCCTGGTTGACTTTCACTTTTACTTGAGTCATTTTCTATTATCTGTACTTTTACTCAAGTATGACAATTGGGTACCTTTTGTTCCTCTGTCCAGAGATGCAAAGAAAAAGACATATCTCAGACTGGCCAATAAAAATAAAAGGTTAAGATAGGCAAAAGAACACAGACACTGGACAGAGGAACTCTATCCAAGGCCAGCATCCCTGAGTCGCCTGTTCAATGTTGATGTTGAGATTGGTGTTTTGCGGGTACTATTTAATGAAGCTGCCAGTTGAGGACTTGTAAGGTGTCTGTTTCTCAAATGAGACACTCTATTGTACTTGTCCTCTTGCTCAGTTGTCCACCGGGGCCTCCCACTCCTCTTTCTATTCTGGTTAGAGCCAGTTTGCGCTATTCTGTGAAGGGAGTAGTATACAGCATTGTACACGATCTTCTGTTTCTTGGCAATTTCTCGAATGGAATAGCCTTCATTTCTCAGAACAAGAATAGACTGACGAGTTTCAGGAGAAAGGTCTATGTTTCTGGCCATTCTGAGCCTGTAATCGAACCCACAAATGCTGATGCTCCAGATACTCAACTAGTCTTTAATCAGTTCAAACAGTTTTCAGCTGTGCTGCAAAATGGTTTTCCAATGATCAATTAGCCTTTTAAAATGATAAACTTGAATTAGCTAACACAACGAGCCATTGGAACACAGGAGTGACGGTTGCTGATAATGGGCCTCTGTACTCCTATGTAGATATTCCATTAAATAATCAGCCGTTTCCAGCTATAATTGTCATTTACAACATTAAATTGTAAATACACTGTATTTCTGATCAATTTTATGTTATTTTAATGGCCAAAAAATGTGCTTTTCTTTAAAAAACAAGGACATTTCTAAGTGACCCCAAACTTTTGACCGGTAGTGTAGACTGAGGGGTGAACTTAAAAGCCCTAACCCACAATCACAGTGCTATTGAGCAATGATGCTTATCGGGCTTTTGACCCGATGCCAAATTAACTGTTAGAGTTGTCCAGTGTTTTCTGTTTTTCTATATTTTGTATACATTGAAGATAAAATGTCATCATTGCTCACACTGCAAGTTATGGGAGTATTAAATATGGTATGAAATTGGCTAGTTCTTTAGAGAGATAACAGTATAATCACATACTGTATGTTTCAGAACATATAGGGTGTGTGATCTGATCTGGTTGGCCCCAATGTTGCCGTTTCTATGGAAATGGCTGTCAGATCTCCATGTCATAATATTCTCTATCAGAATCACAACAACTCTACCACTTTTCAGGAAAGAGGTTTTCTGAGAAGAGCATTTGCTACAGGAGCACCTCGAATTCAGTGTAGACGGGGAATTTTCGACGGTGAATTGTCTTAAACATATCAACGTCTTGCATATGCAGTCAATTCTCCACATTTAAATTTGATTTCAAAATATGGAAACTGCCCTGAAGGCACAGATCTACAATCAGAGGGTTCAGAATTGTTCGTACATTAGTTATCAACAGAGCCGGTACATCAAGCTACCATCACTAAAACATCATCCATGTCAGTCTTTAATGCAATGCTATCACTGTTAGTATTCATGTTATATTTCTGCTCATCTAAGCCTCATTCGGTATGAGTGAACTTGAGCCAGTCAATGTAATGTTACTAAGAACCCACCAGTTCAGGACAGAGGTCAAGTCAACCCCTTGCATTAAATGTCAGAGACTTCACATTACAGCAAGGTTATCTTTTTCTTTCGGAAAATACATGTGTATCCTTCTCTTTCAAGATGAAATGAATCAACACTCCTTCCTCCTCACCAACAGCAGTTTTTTACATGCATCTATTTAACCACCATCCCTTCTTTTCCCATCCTGCCCCTCCCCCTTAACTGCCCACTCAATCAAATGACAGACACAGGTATTTTCCCCTCCTCCATCAGCAAATAACAACCAATCAAAGGCCTCTGTCATGCCCACGGGGCACTTTCCAACCAAAAACTCTGCTGCTGCTATTCACCACGGCAATAGCTGGGAAAAGTAATCTTTATTTAACTAGACAAGTCAGTTGAGAACAAATTCTTATTTCAATGACGGCCTACCCCAGCCAAACCCGGAAGACACTGGGCCAATTGGGACTCCCAATGCAGCCTGGATTCAAACCAGGGACTGTAGTGACGCCTCTTGCACTGAGATGCAGTGCCTTAGACAGCTGCGCCACATCGGGAGCCTGAGAAGAGTCTATCCCTTCCAAACTCATGTTGATCTGAGCACCATAGAATATACGTTTTTATCTTAATATTGAGCACCTACCACCCACTCTGTGGCAGAGTAATGTTGCTTACCATTCATTGAAATTGCCAACCATAATGAACAAATATGAAATGAAGTACTATTCCTCAGAAGTTAAACAAAAATCATAACTTTGACCCCAAGATGAGTAAGATACTAGTCTCTCTAGACAGACGGGTTGCCTCCCACAATGTACCAGCTTAAAACTTCTGTACGTGTACAACATCAGTTTGGAATACACTGTTAAAAGTGCTTTGTAACACCAAAACTAGTGGCAACTGAGCTGCCACCAATGCATAGGAGACAACCTCAACTTTACTAGAGTATTGAAACACATCGTCCTGAGATGTTTTGAAACATTACATGGTGTGTCGTAACGTCATTTAGTCAAGTGTTACGCAACACCTTGCCAGGGCCTGAGAGCGCTAATGGAAAAGTATAATGTTTAGAGTTCTGTTTAGTGCAGAATTAGATACCTTCTCCTTTTGGTGTTGTTTCCTCTAAAACTACTGTGGTGTTTCAAATCCTGTCTATTGCAAAATTAGATCACTTCTTCTGGAGTACTTTAATGTTTAACATTGATTTATGTATCTGATCATTTGCCAGTTTAATCCATTTTGGCAGGCATTGTTGAGCACAGTAGTAACTAGAGGTTTTACTGCAAGTATTGCAGGATTCCGTACTTGCCTCTGTCATTAAAAGTTGGATATGTGGGAATGGGTTGTCTCATCACTGATGTCCTTTTGCCTGAAGATTTTGATAATTGTTCACCATTACACCTCGTGGTACAACAAGCTGCGTAATACTAATGTAGAAGTATACTTGTCTTTCTTCAAACATGCATATAACAATGTGTAGAAATTGTTGAATTACCCACAATCCTCTAAAAACAGAGCCACGTTGCAAGATAGGAAGTGGGGTTCAATTACAGCTTCCGCCTGTCCCACCTTTTACATGCCCCGAGAAACCCCAAGTTTTTTTACAACACTTTCTTGAAAACACTAATATTCAGATTGAAAAAGCACTTTGGGTCTTTTAGAGTACTTGTATTGTTTTAAAACACTGTCTGTGTATCATAACACTTACATTGGGGTTTTACATTCCACCACCAGATCTCAGGTTAGGTGCACCACTTTCCACGGTTTCATTACATGGTGTTTTGAGTCTTTCTATTTTTACAGTGTTGAGGAAAGGGCAGAGTTGGGACATCCGTCTTTCCTACGTCACTGCACTAACCGCTCGATGCCCAAGCGTAAACATCCCCGGACACAAAATTGTAGCTATCAAGATGAAGATCACTGAAGATATTTTTAAGGAGTGCATTTCCCAAGGGGATAGTTTGCATTAACTACCTTTGCTAAAAACCAATGCTAACATTTTGTCGGCAAACTTAGTTTTCGCATTACGACGTTCTGGCATGTCTGCCTTGTGATTTGTTGAGAGCGTTCTGTCTGTAGTCTTCTGTCTGAAGAGGACCCTCCCCAGAACAATTTTTGTCCCTTTTTGAGAATCTGTAATTAATCCCAGACCTAGTGCTGTTGCTTCCCTAGGTCTGGGATTTCCGAGGCTAGTTAGGTACTGCTTCCCTCCCACTAGGATTAGACCTTACCCTTTTCTGGAGCAAAGGAGTCTGGGAGTCAGAGTATGACATTGAACATTACAGCCAGGGCCCTGACAATAAAACTGGTCCTGGCTGACCCCTGGGGGCCTCCACATCCCACAACATTAACAAGACTCTCTCTGGAGCTCAAGGGGGATGTCTGTGCCCCCCAACCCAGGATTAGAGCACTCACCTTGGGACCAGGAAGACCAGGCAGGCCGGGGTTTCCATGTGGACCAGTACGACCCTAGAGAGACAGCAAGAGATAGAGAGAGATTCATTTACAGTAGATCTACTACATCACAACGACAGCATAGCATTATTGCTAAGTGGATGGTTCTCTACAGAAGGTGTAAACAGTACAGTGAATTAGTCATACTGTATGTCAGCAACAGTTCCCATCTTTTAGCCACAAAATTAAAGGTAGATACATCTGCTGAATGAGTCAGTGATTGTAGGATGTGATGAGATATAGTGAGACTTTTTCTGAGTATTACACATATTTTATGTCACATTTGTCTTCATGTGCCAAACTATGTCCTACCTTTAAACCGTCCAAGAGTGCACTTTCAAGGGAACACCTTATAACATACATGCACTCACTTTGAGTACAACTCACACGTGGGAACAACCACACGTGCATGCTCATGTACACACACACACACACACACACACACACACACACACACACACACACACACACACACACACACACACACACACACACACCTGCACCCCTGCTGTTGCCTGGCTTAACCTGCATTCTCTCTATAACACCCACTACAAACTAAAGCTATGAGGTAAGACTCTGCTCTCTCCCATAACAGTAATCAGTCACCATAAATGGCTGTGATCAGGAGATCACAGAGACTTAACGTAGGGGTAATGATGAGCCACGCCTAGTTTTAAAGGTGTCTGTGTGTCCTCTTGACACTGGGTTGTGTTGTGGTGTCACAGTCTTGGTCTACCAACCAGCCCCTCCCCCCCCGGCGCTCTACTTTCCACGACTCCAGTAAAACCCCATAACAAAGGATCTCTCACCCCTCTGCCTCCCTCCCTCCCTCCTCTCCCCATTTATCTAACTACCCGTCTCGCTCTCTCCCCCTCTATCGCTGCAACTCTCTCCTCCCACCCTCCTCCTATCTCTCTCTATAGCTTTCATCTCTCAGTCGCTTTCTCTATCGCTTCCTTCTCTCCTATCTCCCAGAGCAGATTTGTTTTAAAGTGGGGGTCTGTTCTGTGTGTATAAAATGCTGCCACCTGTGGAGTGTGGGATTTAGCTAAGGTACAATACAGGTGAGTACAGTACAGTGAGGTCTGGAGGTTTGTATCTTGCTGAGGCAGCAGAGTTCACAGCCCACACAGACACAACCCCCCATTACAGTCATTTTCCACCCCATAACAAAGCCTCCCTCTGTCTATGCCTCTATGGGTCACCGCACAGTATGTAAACCATATGTCTCCACGGTTGGGTCCCACGAGGGTTTACCATTATACAGTAGTTTACCTGTAGACAATTTTTACTGCCTGTCTGGCTGGCTGCTGGAGGGTCCCTGTCTGTCTGACACACACTAAACACGCGTAACCAAGAGGCTTGATGTGTTATAAGGAAGACTTTACAAAGATAAAAACAGAGAGAGGTGCACCTGTGGTCTTCCTGAGTATAGCTGGCTAACTGTGATAGGCACTGCATCTCAGTGCTAGAAGCGTCACTACAGACCCTGGTTCGATTCCAGGCTGTATCACAACCGGCCGTCATCGGGAGTCCCATCATTCCCTATAGCAGAATGTTCAGAAATGCCAGAACATTAAGAGCAAAACATGTCTAGTGATGTTGAAGATGCTCTAAAAATTTCTACAGCTGCACCAATGACTAGAACGAACTGCAAAAATCACTGAAGCTGGAGTCTTACATCTCCCTCTCTAACTTTAAGCATCAGCTGTCAGAGCAGCTTACCGATCACTGTACCTGTACACAGCCAATCTATAAATAGCACACCCAACTACCTCATCCCCATATTGTTATTTGTCCTCTTGCTCTTATCCTCTTTTGCACCCCAGTATCTCTAGTTGCACATCATCATCCGCACATCTATCACTCCAGTGTTAATGCTAAATTGTAATTTTTCTGCCTCTATGGCCTATTTATTGCCTTACCTCCCTACTCTTCTACATTTGCACACACTGTACATAGAAAAATCTATTGTGTTATTGACTGTACTTTTGTTTGTAACTCTGTGTTGTTGTTTTTGCCGCACTGCTTTGCTTTATCTTGGCCAGGTCGCAGTTGTAAATGAAAGCTTGTTCTCTATTTAACCAGGTAGGCCAATTAAGGTGATTTTTTTTAACCTTTATTTAACTAGGCAAGTCAGTTAAGAACAAATTCTTATTTTCAAAGACGGCCTATGAACAGTGGGTTAACTGTTCAGGGGCAGAACGACAGATTTGTACCTTGTCAACCTTCCAGTTACTAGTCCAACGCTCTAACCAATAGGCTACCCTGCCGCCCCGGCAGAATAAATAAAAAATCTTGACTGGCTGCATCACTGCTTGGTATGGCAACTGCTTGGTATCCAACCAAAAGGCAGTACAGAGGGTAGTACATTTGGCCCAGTACATCTCTGGGGCCAAACTCCCTGCCATCCAGGACCTCGATACCAGAGGAAGGCCCGACATTTTTTTTTAAAGACTCCAGCCACCCAAGTCATAGACTGTTCTCTCTGCTACCACACAGAAAGCAGTACCAGAGTGCCAAGTCTGGGACCAAATAGCTCCTGAACAGCATCTACCCCCAAGCCATAAGACTGCTGAACAGTTCTTAAAATGACCACCTGGACTATTTACATTAGTCCGTTTTTTTGTTTGTTTTTTTGCAGTGATTCTCTTGCACTGGCTCTATGCACACTCATTAGACACTCACACACACACACACACACACACACACACACACACACACTACATATGCTCACACACAAAACACACTTTTTTGAAGCATTTCACGGTAAAGACTACACCTTTTGCATTCGGTGCATGTGACCAACACAATTGGATGTGATTTGATTTAAATGATCTCAGTGTGGTCAGTGATCAGAGGGTAGCTTTCAGAGATCAAACTCTACTATGGTACAGTTTAGTCTCCACAACATCAGAACAGAGACATGCACTGAACAACACTGAACAGCATTGAACAGCACTGAACAGCACTCTACTGCTGTAGCAGCAGGAGCTGATTTCTTGATGCTCCAAGAGCCAGTAAAGAAGGCTTATACTATACTACAGTATACTGTATACTGTATACTGGGGTATTTGGAAATAGCCACAGGATGGTTTTTCAATACTTTCAATACGGTTTAAACTATTTCTTTGAAGTTTTTCAATAAATTGTAATATTTGTAGCCAATTTAAGTGAATACATGCAGCCAAATTGTGCAGTACGTTGGGAGACAAAAGAGATAACGTTCTTCATTTCACTTGTCAGATTATTTTACATTGTGAAGCTAAGCGTAGTTCCCTAGACCCCAGAACAGTTGAGCGAGTCACGTTTGCTTGTAAAGAGCACAATGGGAGAAAGCGGGAGCCGGTGAGTCCAGATGTGTATTTGGTTTAACTTGCTAGTTAGCTAGGTATGTGGCTGAATTAATGAGGAGACGGGGCATCGTAGATTCTTAGCTTTCTGCCATGTTTGAGAAGTCAAAGGGCTTTGGATGAGTTATCTGTACAGCTGCCACTGCTATCTTGATATCATAAAAAAAAATATATAATTTCGGTTCTCGGCCCCTGAGTCTGCTCCTCTGCCCCTCTTCTCAGAGCAGAGAAAGCAGGCCCCGTTGCCCTAGTGACTCCAGACACCACACAGACACAGCATGTATACATGCTGCTCCAGAGTCAGTGCTGTTTTTCCTTCAGACCACCATGCATCCAAACATTGTTCATTTGCACTATATCTCTCATTCACATTTGGTTGTAAATGTCCAAACCCACCCCAAAAAATGCATTCTGTACCTGCTACCTATAGATGTAGAACTTTATGAGCTGGATTGCCTGTCTTTGCAATTCGTTTATTTTAGATTGTGCTCGTTAGCATATTTAGCTAATACTATGGAAATCCGCTAGTACTTGTGCTAGGCCCCCTTGTGTACTAAGCCGGCTACTATAAATCCCAGAATGAGAGAAGGACAGTATGACGATATGAAAATCTTTATACCGCCCAACCCTACAGTAAAGTAAACATGCATGCATTATCCTCTCACAGGACTCATCTCATTCCCACGCACCATTACAGCTCATCCCTGGTTCTTTTTGGAATGTCAGGAGCTCTGTAATGGTGCTGGGTCACTGGTCTTGACAACTGGCTTGTGTCTAGCTTGTGTCTGTGGATTAATGGTGATGAAGTGCATTGAGAAGTGTATCGACTCGCAGACCGTGTGTCATTGCTATGTCTGTTGTGTGTGTTGATGGAGTGAGAGTGCTTTGAAAAGTGTACGTGTAAGTGATTTCAGTCACAAAGTGTGCGTCAGTGTTGTGTGTATCAGTGCTCTCAGGTATGAACGTGCCTCATCAGGTCAATAAACCTGACCCCAACTTACGGAGGACCAGAATTAGCCACTTCATGACCTGTCCTGAAATAAAACTCTGAAGAATCCTTTTCAAAAGCCAGCATGACCTTGTAAGATCCTCTAAAAAACACTTTTCATAGCACCATATATCACTGTACGAGACTGCTAGGGTTAAAACAAATCTGGGGAAAGGGATCTCCTTTCAATCCGTTTACAGTGTCACCTCAAGGAGGGGTGGAAGCACAATGGCATCACATGACCACAGGTGTGACATGGTTTGCAGTACTCACCCGAGCTCCTCTCTTCCCAGCAGGACCAGGTAGACCAGGGGGACCAGGAGGACCCTGTTATAGAGAGAGAGAGAGAGAGAGGGATGTTACAGACACACAAATAACTTTGAGAAGTGATATCATGCGGTTTAATGTACAGTTAGATTTGGGTAGGTGGATACTGTATTTATGTAAGAGGCCTAGACAATTTCAAACCAAAGGAGGCAACAAAAAAAAGTTTTCTTTTAACTCCAAATCGCTAATAGCAAAGCTTTGAGAGGATGGTGATATCATGTTACATTGTCTGGATGAGTGTGAAGTATTATGCCTCAAACCAGTTCTGGGATTAAGATAAACTCTTTGTCATGGCAAAACAACCATGGAGGAAAAGCATGGTATGATTCCACTTCATGTTCTTTTCGACCCAACATATAAATGAAGAAAGGGGGGGGAAAACAAATGTGCTGAATACTTTTAAATTCCAGAGTTGGAACTGAAAACTCTAGTACAGTACTTGTAAAACGTGACTTTGATTACATTAAACCTGGTATGTTATGTGGTAGCTTTTGTCCCATCCCACGCATTCATAACAAACTTACACAAATGCACACATCCACAGAGGTGTGGAGTAAGGAGCTAACTTGCAAACAAGTGAGCTTGGCTCTCTCAAACAGGATACAGATGTAGGATCTTAATTTGAGCCAGTTTGCTACAGTGGGAAAATAATCCTGCAGCAACAGAAAATGTTCATTATTAAGTGGATTATAATTAATGGACACTTATGTATGTAGGGGTTGATACATTTTTTGTAAGGGAAAATCATGTCGGAAAGTGGAAATGATAAACTACAGAAGCCTTTTTTAAAACCTCAAATACACTACATGTTTAAAATGTCCTGCATTGCAGGAAAGTTCTCCTGCAAAAGTGTGATCAAATGCACATATAAATATGAGTTATAGATCTGTCACTCATTGAATGCAAGTCTAAGAAGCAGTAGATATGTTCTATGTGCGCGATATTCATACTTCCTGTTCTTAAGTTTTTGCGTCTTTTACTTTTGGTTTTGTACACAAGCTTCAAACAGCTGAAAATACCATATTTTTGGTTATGGGAAATATATTTCACAGCGGTTTAGATGGTGCGATGACTCTCTACACAATGACTGATTGTTTTGTCACATAAACTGAAATTATGTGAACTATTAGAATTTTAGCAACCAGGAAATGGCTGAGCAATTTCTGCATATTGTACCTTTTAAAGTATGATTGATAATTGGAGGCTTTTCAAAGTAACAGTTATCATGTATCCTCTATGGACTGATGTGCTAATCCAAGGCAAACAAAAATAAAGAGAGGATCACTGGAGAGACTTACAGAAAGAGTTTTCACTGAGTGTCTTGGCTGTGGATGGGATGCTAGTAGTAATACTGACAGCAATATAACTGCTGGGTGATTCCTCACGAAACTAGACCATGATTTAGGGGATTTCCTCCGCATTTTATCCATAGAAGGGTACTTTTGAGGAAGGACTGTTGACATATATTTGATATTTATACTTTATATTAAATCATAATTGAAAAGAAATTACCTTAAGTTGGAACATGAATATATGTTGGCCTTACCCAGGCCTCTTTTAAGACTCAATAATGATTATGTAGGAGTTACAAGGCAAGAATAGTGTATATAAAGATCCAGTCCATTTCAAAAATTGGAGGCCAGCATCCCTCTTCGCTGTTCGAGTCGCGTCTTCACTGTTGAGGGAGACTGGTGTTTTGTGGGTACTATTTAATGAAGCTGCCAGTTGAGAACTTGTGAGGCATCTATTTCTCAAACTAGACTAATGTACTTGTCCTCTTGCTCAGATGTGCACTGGGGCCTCCCACTCCTCTTTCTATTCTAGTTAGAGTCAGTTTGCACTGTTCTGTGAAGGGAGTAGTACACAGCATTGTACGAGAACTTCAGTTTCTTGGCAATTTCTCATATGGACTAGCCTTAATTTCTCAGAACAAGAATAGACTGACGAGTTTCAGAAGAAAGATCTTTGTTTCTGGCCATTTTGAGCCTGTAAACGAACCCACAAATGCTGATGCTCCAGATACTCAACTAGTCTAAAGAAGGACAGTTGTACTGCTTCTTTAATCAGGACAAACAGTTTTCAGCTGTGCTAACATAATTTCAAAATGTTTTTCTAATGATCAATTAGCCTTTTAAAATTATAGACTTGGATTAGCTAACACAACGTGCCATTGGAACACAGGAGCTATGGTTGATGATAATGGGTCTCTGTACGCCTATATAGATATTCCATAAAAAAATCTGCCATTTACAACATTAATGGGTGTTATAGTAAAGACTATAACACCCATTCCATCAGCAAGGGCATTGACAAAACTTCCGGCGCCGACAGAGATGGCCGCCTCGCTTCGCATTCCTAGGAAACTGTGCAGTTTTTTACATTTTTTTACGTGTTATTTCTTACATTAGTACCCCAGGTCATCTTAGGTTTCATTACATACAGTCGAGAAAAACTACTGAATATAAGATCAGCGTCAACTCACCATCAGTACGACCAAGAATATGACTTTCGCGAAGCGGATCCTGTGTTCTGCCTTTCAACCAGGACAACGGAATGGATCCCAGCCGGCGACCCAAAAAAACGACTTCATAAAAGAGGAAAACGAGGCGGTCTTCTGGTCAGACTACGTAGACGGGCACATCGTGCCCCACTTCCTAGCATTCTTCTCGCCAATGTCCAGTCTCTTGACAACAAGGTTGATGAAATCCGAGCAAGGGTAGCATTCCAGAGGGACATCAGAGACTGTAACGTTCTTTGCTTCATGGAAACATGGCTCACTGGAGAGACGCTCTCGGTGGCGGTGCAGCCAGCGGGTTTCTCCACGCATCGCGCCAACAGAAACAAACACCTTTCTGGTAAGAAGAGGGGCGGGGGCGTATGCCTTATGGCTAACGAGACGTGGTGTGATCACAAAAACATACAGGAACTCAAATCCTTCTGTTCACCTGATTTAGAATTCCTCACAATCAAATGCAGACCGCATTATCTACCAAGAGAATTCTCTTCGATTATAATCACAGCCGTATATATTCCCCCCCAAGCAGACACATCGATGGCTCTGAACGAACTTTATTTGACTCTTTGCAAACTGGAATCCATACATCCTGAGGCTGCATTCATTGTAGCTGGGGATTTTAACAAGGCTAATCTGAAAAGAAGACTCCAAAAAATGTATCAGCATATCGATTGCGCCACCAGGGCTGGAAAAACCTTGGATCACTGTTATTCTAACTTCCGCGACGCATATAAGGCCCTGCCCCACCCCCCTTTCGGAAAAGCTGACCACGACTCCATTTTGCTGATCCCTGCCTACAGACAGAAACTGAAACAAGAAGCTCCCACGCTGAGGTCTGTCCAACGCTGGTCCGACCAAGCTGATTCCACACTCCAAGACTGCTTCCATCACGTGGACTGGGACATGTTTCGTATTGCGTCAGGCAACAACATTGACGAATACGCTGATTCGGTGTGCGAGTTCATTAGAACGTGCGTTGAAGATGTCGTTCCCATAGCAACGATTAAAACATTCTCTAACCAGAAACCGTGGATTGATGGCAGCATTCGCGTGAAACTGAAAGCGCAAACCACTGCTTTTAATCAGGGCAAGGTGACTGGTAATATGACTGAATACAAACAGTGCAGCTATTCCCTCCGTAAGGCTATCAAACAAGCTAAGCGTCAGTATAGAGACAAAGTAGAATCTCAATTCAACGGCTCAGACACGAGGTATGTGGCAGGGTCTACAGTCAATCACGGACTATAAGAATAAATCCAGCTCAGTCACGGACCAGGATGTCTTGCTCCCAGGCAGACTTAATAACTTTTTTGCCCGCTTTGAGGACAATACAGTGCCACTGACACGGCCTGCAACGGAAACATTGCGGTCTCTCCTTCACTGCAGCTGAGGTGAGTAAAACATTTAAACGTGTTAACCCTCGCAAGGCTGCAGGCCCAGACGGCATCCCCAGCCGCGCCCTCAGAGCATGCGCAGACCAGCTGGCTGGTGTGTTTACGGACATATTCAATCAATCCCTATACCAGTCTGCTGTTCCCACATGCTTCAAGAGGGCCACCATCGTTCCTGTTCCCAAGAAAGCTAAGGTAACTGAGCTAAACGACTACCGCCCCGTATCACTCACTTCCGTCATCATGAAGTGCTTTGAGAGACTAGTCAAGGACCATATCACCTCCACCCTACCTGACACCCTAGACCCACTCCAATTTGCTTACCGCCCAAATAGGTCCACAGATGACACAATCTCAACCACACTGCACACTGCCCTAACCCATCTGGACAAGAGGAATACCTATGTGAGAATGCTGTTCATCGACTACAGCTCGGCATTTAACACCATAGTACCCGCCAAGCTTGTCATCAAGCTCGAGACCCTGAGTCTCGACCCCGCCCTGTGCAACTGGGTACTGGATTTCCTGACGGGCCGCCCCCAGGTGGTGAGGGTAGGCAACAACATCTCCACCCCGCTGATCCTCAACACTGGGGCCCCACAAGGGTGCGTTCTGAGCCCT